>NC_072053.1:44003843-44198843 GCF_027791375.1 Indicator indicator
TGGAGGTCATGTTAACTTAAACACAGAAACACAGGGATGTGCAACACTGCATGTATGAGGCCATAACCACTGTAATTGTTAAATTAATTCTTGTGGTTGCTATGTGGTGGCCTACTGCTGTTTTTAGTGACAGTTGGCTTTGGACGGTTTACTGCAGATCTACCAGTGCCTGCTGCTTTTGGAAAGACTGTCAAATACGCTTTGCTCACAGTGCCTGGGTTACACAGATCTTCTACTGATGTGCACAACCAGAAATTCCATCCAAATTTGAAAGCAGTATCAGGCTTTCTGAAATACTTGCTAAGATATACCTTCCTGAAGATATGGCGTGCTAGTTCTAGTGAACACAAATATAGCATTTTTAGGATTTCAGAAAAGATGTTTATTTACAGTATTTGTATTTACTTTGTAAGACTTCCACACGTCTCCACCCAGGCAAACCTCATGAAGTTCAACAAAAGCAAGTGCAAGGTTCTGCACCTGGGCAACAATCCTCACTATCAATACAGACTGGGGGATGTGGTGATAGAAAGTGGCTCTTTGGAGAAGGATTTGGGGGTGTTGATGGTTGAGAAGCTGGACATGAGCAGACAGTGTGAGCTTGCAGGCCAAAAGGTAAATCACATCCTGCACTGGCAGTAGATCCAGAGAGGTGATTCTGCCACTTTGCTCTGGTGAGACCTCACCTGGAGTACTGTGTACAGGTCTGGAGTTCTCAATATAGGAAGGACATGGACCTGATGGAGGGGGTCCAGATGAGGGCCACAAAAATGGTCAGGGGGCTGGAGCACTTCTGCTATGAGGACAGGCTGAGGGAGCTGGGGTTGTTCAGCCTGAAGAAGAGGAGGCTCCGGACAGAACTAATAGCAGCCTTCCAGTACCTGAAGGTGGCCTGCAGGAAGGATGGGGAGATTCTGTTTACAAAGGCCTTTACAAAGGTCTGTTTACAAAGTGACAGGACAAGGGCAATGCCTTCAAACTAGAGAAGGGCAGATTTAGATTGAATATCATTATGAGGGTGGTGGAACACTGGAAGAGATTGCCCAGAGAGGTGGTGGAGGCCCCTACCTGGAGATATTCAAGGTAAGACTGAACGAGGCCCTAGCAAGCCTGGTCTAGCTGGGGATGTCCCTGCTGACTGCAGGGAGGTTGGACTAGATGACTTTTGGTGGTCGCTTCTTGCCTGGACTATTCCATGATTCTGTTCTATGACTTTGTTATTTTGACCCGTAATGTGAAGTTGTATAAAAAATCTACGTGTTTTCCTTCACATGTGCCAACCATGTGAGCATGCACAAAAGACCATCAAACATAAACTAACAGTTCTGGTTTAAGACACAGGAAATCTTAGAAATTAGTATGCTGCTCTGAAAATACCATTTTTAATGTAAAAACTCTGATAAGAGAGTTATATATTTACCATCTCCATATCTCACAAAAACAAATATAGGAAAACAACTGTAATCCAGTTTTGGCCCTGCTCTAAGATTTGGTCATTTTATGCAAATGGAAGCTTAGGTTGTATGGTTTAACTTTACATAGTTTAACTCATCCAATTTGCAGGCATGTTGCTGATACATTAAGCAGTGCATTTACCTCATCCAGTTCTCCCACAGTGACCCAGTCAGCTGGGAAATAATCCAAGAGTGTTTCAATAGGCCCGTGCAAGCTGATTAGACCCAGGTAATAAACACAAAGATTAACCTTCATAGAGAGGAAACACTGAGGACAGCAGACGTACTGAGAACAGATGGGACTGAAGAAAGGAAAGCACGGACTGTCAGAAAAGCAGTGTTACTGAATTTGGTTTCTTCTGAATTTTACCTGGTTTGGATTTCCTTTTTGGGAGGGTTGTTTGTTTTAACTACAAAATTCACTCTACCTCAAGTGCTAGACAAATTCTAACTTTTTTCAGGAAGATCCTGCCACCCATCTTCAGAAATGCAATAACTGGATAGTCAGCTGACAAGAGCAGCCACAGGCTACACTGTTTTAGAAATAGATTATATAAACTTCTGATAGTGCAGCTCCTGAAAAATCAAGTAGGATAAGCCGTTCTGGCAAGGAATTTACCAACAATACATCTATCTTGGAAATACAAGTTAGAAACAATTTGGGGATTCTTAGTAAACTAATCTAGCAAAGACTGAAAAATTCCAGATGATGCAGAGCAGTCTCTAACTACAAAAAGGGAACAATGCTGCTCTCCAAGTATCTCAGAAATGCACTACAGGAATTGCATTAGTGTGCCTGCATAAAGAACACAAAAGGATTTAACAGTTTAGAAACAGAATTCATTTTGAACCTGCACTGTGTTGAAAATATGATGAAGTTCAGACTGCACCTCATTTTTAGTATAAACAGAACAAACAAGACAAGCAAAAGCATTGACCTAAACTGGATAAATGGGGCCAACTTGAGTAAATCAACCAAGTTTTCCTTGTTTCCTGTCTCCTCATTTAGTAGTAACTACGAACAATTCCTAACATAGCAACTAAATGTTAACAGAGAGACATTAACACACACACCAAGTCCTTGTTGTGGCTGAGTAGTGTTATAAAATTAATCTTCTTTAGAAATAAGGTATAACCCATGTGCAGTAGTATCTCCTCAAACCTTGTGACTGAAGTGAAATAGTGAACATATATACAATGCACATTCTTTCTTCTCCCCATGATTCTGAAGAAAACTCCTTGATATGACAGAAATTAAGAAGTACTTGAAATTAGATGGAAACTGGAGGTACTGAGCCTTAAATAACCTGTAAATTCATACAATCATAATCATTCTGGTTGGAAAAGACCTTCAAGATCATCAACTCCAACCATTGTATAACTCTAACAAGTCTGGTGCTATGTCCTTTATCTATGCATCTTTTAAACACCTGCAGGGATTATGATTCAGCCACCTCTGTGGAGAACCTATTCCAGTGTTTGACAACCATTTCACTGAAGAAGTTTCTACTCATACCCAATCTACCCTAGTACAATTTCAGGCTACTTCTTCTCATCTTCTCTCTTGTTACTAGCAAGAAGAGACTGACATCCATCTTGCTACAACGTCCTTTCAGGCAGTTGTAGAGAGCAATAAGGTCTCTCCTCAGCTTCCTTCTCTGTAAGCTTATCACACTGTTACTGATAAAAGCCAGGATGCTGTTGGCCTTCTTGGCCACCTGGGCACACTGCTGGCTCATGTTCAGATGGCTGTCAGTCAACACCTCCAGGTCTTTCTCTGCTGGGCACCTTTCCAACCACTCTTACCTGAGCCTCTGGAGTTGCAGATCTGGCACTCAACCCGGATCAGTGTCACACATTTGCCTTCAGGCCATTGATCCAGCCTGTCCAGGTCCCTCTGTAGATCTTTACCACCCTCCAGCACCTCAGCACTCCCTCCTTGCTTAGTGTCATCTGCAAGCTTACTGAGGGTGCCCTCAATCCCCTTGCCCAGATCATTGATAATGATACTAAAGAGGACTGGTTGCAATACTGAGCTCTGGGGAACACCAATAGTGACTGACCACCAGCTGGATTTAACTCCATTCAGGACCATTCTTTGAGCCAATTTCTTATCCAGCCAAGTGTCCACCCATCCAAGCCCTAAGGATTCAGTTTCTCCAGGAGGATGTCGTGGTAAAATGTCAAAGGCTTTACTAAAGTCCAGACAACGAACATCTATAGCCTTTCTTTCATTCACTATGTAGGTCACTTTGGAGACAGGTTATTCAAGCAGGATGTGCCCTTCATGAGCCTGTGTGGACTGAGACTGATCAACTGGTTGTCCTGCATGTACTGCCTAATGGAGTTCCCTGAGTCTTCCTTCTGGTCCTTCTTGTAGACAGGTGTCACATTTGCTAATCTCCAGTCAACTGAGACCTCCCCCCAGTTAATCAGGATTGTTGATAAACATTGGAAATTGACTTGATGAGCACTTCTGGCAGATCCCTCAGTATGCCGTCTATCTCCATAGATGCACATGTACAAATGGTGCAGCAGATCACTAGCTATCTCCTCATGGATTATGTGGGCTTTATTCTGCTTCCCATCCCTTTCTTCCAAATCAGGAGCCTGTGAACCCAGCAAACAACTGGTTCTACTACTAAAAACTGAGGCAAAGAAGCTGCTGAGTACATTAGCTTGCTGCACTCAATAAAGGACAGAAATTCTTCTTAGTCCACCCATTCTTGGTTAATATATTTGTAAGAACAATTCTTGTTGTCTTTAACAGCTGAAGACAGATTACTTTCTAGTTGGGCTTTGACTGTTCTGATTTTTTTCCCTTCATAGCCTCACAACAAGTCTGAGTTACTCTTGAATGGCCTGCTCCTTCTTCCAAAGAGCATAAACTTTCCTTTTTTCCCTGACTGGTAACCAAATGTCTCTATTCAATTGGCCCAATCTCGTCCTTGCCAATTCATCTTTCGACACATGGTGACAGCCTGTTCTTGCACCTTTAAAACTTCATTACTGAAGAATGTCAGCCTTTCTGGACTCTGTGGCCCTTCAGGACTCCCTCCCAAGGGAGTCTGTCAACTAGTCTCCTAAAGAGGCCAAAGTCTACCCACTCAAAATCCAAGGCAGCAGTTCTGTTGATCCCCACTCTTTACTTTTTCAGCAATTATTACAGCAGCATCTGTGCTTTCTCTTTTGCAAGGTATCTTGAGATCTCAGTTGGAAATTTTCAATGATAAAGTACTTTTAAGGAATTACACATCTTTGCAGCTGACATTTTTTCATAAAACATGGGTATTGACTCCTGTATTCTAATCAAAATATGATATTATATAAACTTAGCATATATTGAATTTACACTGCAGTTTCATCTAGACAGTTGGATACTGCTCACTTTCCCAGTCTGCTCTCCAGTGTCTTACTACATGCACTTTGTTACTTTATGCTGTTAATCTGCTTTCTATATTTCACTCCAGAAATTACTCCTATTTGTGATATGCCATGTGCACAAATAGAAATTTTATGTTTGAATTATGGGTAACCTTTGGGCAAGAAGCAGTAATGAATGTAACAGGTTGTTAATAAACATACCAGATATTATTTTTTAAAGAGAAATCTATACTTACATACTTGCTTAACTGTAATTTTACATGTAAAAGTTGAGAGGGAGGGTATATGACTAGTAGTTAGGAAAAGCAACTGAATGTGAAGCTGTTCACTTACTCCTCAGTCTGAAATGATGTGCTATGAAGTACCGTGTAAAAAACCTCATTTCATGTTTCTCTTTATCTACATGTAAAATTAAAGTAATAAAATCTACATATGCACAGGCATGCTGCAAGGCTTACTTTCCTGATGGTAAAGATGCTACAGATAAGCCAAGTATTTGCTCTTTTAAGCATCTGTACATAAGGAAATTTCAGTTATGCAAGGCCCAGTTCACTCCCTCTTAGACAACCTTTATATACTATTTTTTCTTTTTTTTTTTTTTAAAAAAGACAAGCCAAATTTACAAGTGCATCATCCTTCTTGGACTCCTTGCACACTTTTGAGGTCACTTTTGCATAACCCATGCCTGTATCTCCCTAGCACAGCAAACTGTACTTATACAGTGACTCTTGGAACTTGCACCTGGGACACTGTAACCTCTGTGGATTGAAAGGATTTGGTTTGTCTTGTCCCTCCTGATTATGTGCTGTAGCTAGGAACAAGAGTGCGTTTTGACATGGATCAATGGGCTAAGTTTTCTGGTCCAGCTTGTTTCTGCTCTTCATTTCTTCTTTCATGTACTACCTTTAACATTCCATCTACAAGAGGATAGGAACTACAAACTCTATTCACCATAGTGTCCCAGTAAAAAGAAAAACTCTATTAAGGTAAAAAGGACTTAGAAGTAGTCATAAAACTTCATCCTCCTAAGTTTTCAAATCAATGAATGTGAACATCAATATGCCAAACATTAAGACTTTGCAGGGATGGGAAGGCAGTCATTTAATCATGCGTCAACATCCTCTGTCTTGCATTTGTCCCCCTATGATCCCCACAAAGAATAAAGGAAATCCCAGACAGGGATGATGACAACATTTCAGTCAAATGACAAACAAGGCAATTTGTAAGGAATACTGAAGAAAGAAGCCTAATAAAAGATTTCCAACACGAAGTTTAACAATCTGTCAGGCACCACACCCAGAGTAAAGTTGGGAGTCACTCAGCATTGTATCATTTGTACTCCTACAGTGAATTACAAATGTAAACCACATAGGTCCACAGGGACATAGTAGTGCCTTCTCACTGCATATTAACTTTAAGTCCTAAGGCATTCAGAGGGATAATGGTATTCAGCATACAATCAGGTCTCAAAGGAAACCAAAATGCATCTCATGTGTGTGTTGCCTCTCATATTTATGTAACATATATGACACATATACAAATAGAGAAACATATAATTACCTTGAAAGACAATGAGAAGAATCAATTGTTTGGACACAAACTATTCATTAAATCCTGATTTCACTCACTTCAATAAGTAACTCCCACTGATTTCAGCAAAGTGACTTCAACAGGAATTTTAAGACTTCTGTACTGATTGAACAATTTAAAAAACCTGTCAAAATTTTGTGCTATGCATACATACTAAAGGTACCTGGTTTAAACAGTAAGGGAAAACAGAGCACAAATAAATACACTACAGAAACAAATTTCCTTACAAATTCATGGTACTTTTTCTTGTTTTCTCATTACACTATGAACAGCTACATTAGGAGTGGGAAAGAAGGCAACCTAAATTTGAGCTATCTTCTCTGAGTGGCAACCCACCTCTGTGGGCGGAGTTCATTTTCCCACCACTTTCCCTTGGAATATCATCCTGCCTGGATGAGCGGACACTCGACTGGGTAAGAAATGGGCTGGATGGCCAGGCCCAAAGAGTGGCCCTGATGGAGTTAAATCCAGCTGGTGGTCAGTCACTACTGGTGTTCCCCAGAGCTCAGTATTGCGACCAGTCCTCTTCGGTATCATTATCAGTGACCTCGGCAAGGGGATTGAGGGCACCCTCAGTAAGCTTGCAGATGACACTAAGCAAGGAGGGAGTGCTGAGGTGCTGGAGCATAGTGAAGATCTACAGAGGGACCTGGACAGGCTGGATCAATGGCCTGAAGGCAAATGTGTGACACTGATCCGGGTTGAGTGCCAGATCTGCAACTCCAGAGGCTCAGGTAAGAGTGGTTGGAAAGATGCCCAGCAGAGAAAGGCTTGGAGGTGTTGACCGACAGTCATCTGACAGCCAGCAGTGTGCCCAGGTGGCCAAGAAGGCCAACAGCATCCTGGCCTTTATCAGAAATAGTATGACAAGCAGCACCAGGGAAGCAATTGTCCCCTTGCTCTCAGCACTAGTGAGGCCATATCTTGAGTACTGTGCTCACTTCTAGGGCCCACACTGCAAGAAAGACATTGAGGTGCTGGAGCAAATCCAGAGAAGGGTAATGAAGCTGGTAAAGGGTATGGAAGACAGGTCTCAGGAGTGGCTGAGGAAACTGAGACTCTTTAGTCTGGGGAAAAGGAAGCTTTGGGGAGATGTTATTGCCCTCTACAACTGCCTGACAGGTAGCTGTAGCAAGACGGACATCAGTATCTTCTCCCTAGTAATAAGAAATAGGATGAGAGGAAATGGCCTCAAATTGCATTAGGGCAGGTTTAGATTGGGTATGAGAAGAAACTTCTTCAGTGAAAGGGTTGTCATATACTAGAATAGGCTCCACAGGGAGATGGCTGAATCATCATTCTTGCAGGTGTTTAAAGGATGCATAGATGTGGTACTAAAGGACATAATTTAGCACCAGACTTGTTAAGAAGCAGATAATGGTTGGACTCAATGATCTTAAAGGTCTTTTCCAAACAGAACAATTCTATGATCCTGTGATCAGAGAGAATACTGGGGTTTCCAGGGATGACAATCTCAGTAACACTAATATAACCAAGATTATATTTTGCCTCATCATAGCAGCACTTCAAGAGTAGGAAGAGGAACTATTTTTCTGAGTTACTGCTATGACAGTTTTTTGTTTGTTTTCAAAAAGGCCATGATGTCGATCGTTACTAGTGCTAAAGTTACTACAAGTCATCTCAGGTTACATTTGCTCTCTTAGAAGGAAACACAGTTGGCTTTAATGGCCACTTACATGAGACAAAATGTAAAAAAGGCTTGCCCTTACTCAGCATTTGCCGCCAAACATATAGTTGGAAAAAGACTGCAATTCCCAAGAAATCATGATGCCATGATGCTTCTGCAGTGCCACAATGAGTGGTAAAATTGCTGCCGGAGCCTCTGGTTGCATCTTTTTACATCTCAAGAATGGATATAGTCCACACTAAGGCAAACAACAGTTGTTGATCTAAGGCTGAAAACATATTAACACAGATATCTGAAGTCAAAGAGGGGAAGGTGGAGGCAGAAGGCAGACAAATATTAGCATATTTATCATCCATCACTTTAGTCATAGTTATAAGCTACCAGAACAGTAGTTTTCACTGAAAGATACCTAGCAAGAAGCCAGACACACTGAGAAACAGGACACTTCACCAAAAAGCAGCTAGTAAAATAACTGTGGTATTGGGGAGGGGGTGTGGGGGTGTGTGTCTGTCAGGGAGGGGGAAATAAAATGCCTACCACATCTGGATGCACTCTGGAGATGGATGAAAATGCACCTAAGATGATCTTAGGTAAAAATTTAGGATTAGAAAATAACCACAATCATATGGTTAACAAAGGCATGAGAGAGACACCACCTTCACAGCGTTTATGCAAAAAACCCCCATTGTTCATGCAGCTGCTTTTGCTATTCTTCCTTCATTTTCTGCTGTTACTGAAAATATCATTGGCTGGAGATGAGCAAGTTAGATGTAAAGTCTGGAAGCCACTCAGTGGCTATAGTAGTACGATGTGGAAAGATGTGAGGTTGAGGTGTTAAATCTGTGAAAGTTCACTTTGAAATTGGGTAGGAACAAAGGCTGGGTGCTGAAGTCAGAACTGCCTCAGCCAAGCTGGAGCCAGAAGGATCAATCATGTTATTTCTTGTCTCACCTTGGGGAGGATTGTTAACAGAAGATGAGTCAGGCAAGCTATGCCTAAATATCTTCCCCCACAAAATCAGAAATATCAGAATCTTGGAGCAGAAGCACTGGCATTTCTTGTTGACATCAGAAGGGAAGAAGCTCACCTCAGGCTATCCTCTGTCCTGGAAAGCAGCACATAGGGCATCATCCACCTTTTCCTGTTTGTGACCTGCTCTGTCTTGAAACAGCTAAATCCATTTGGCAGTTAGTTACAGGCTTCAGACAGAGACATCCATTCCATAGACTGTCTGCTTTCCCATCAAGGAGAGTGGATCTCAAATCACCTTATTAATATAGAGCATGGTAGTCATGCTTTTCATCATCGGCCTTACTATCTAAGCTGAAGGCTGGTCACAGGTGTCTTACTGCTCTGACTCTCAAGTAACTGAAATGCAAATTAAATCACTGGTTCTGAGATGTCCAGTGAAAAACAAAGTCTAGTAGACACCAAAGTTTTCCAATGCACAAAGCAATGATGAAGGGAAAAGCAAATTATGACAATTATGGCCTGATTTTCACTTTTTGCTTATAATTCCTCATGCTGTGAGATAGTCACCAACATGTCCATCAAATGAGTCTCTCAGGAGTATAAAGTGTTCAAATGACATCTGCATTAAACAAACATGCAGTGTTTGTTTGCACTAGATTGCATACAAGTGCAGGATATCCTACAGCCAAATATGGCCACATTCCATTTCAAGAGAATAAAATAACATGAGTCAACTTGTTAGCTTTGTCAGAGCTAATAAAATCAACAGCACAACTTTCTGTAAGAGAAAATTCCAGTGTAGTATTCAGTAAGTTGTACCATCTGTTTTATGAGACAATCTTTAGACAACTTGATAACAATTTAGTTTTTCTGAATGTCTTTGTGTTCTTCATGAAAAAGTCCAGTACTAAACGGAATCATAAGTGGCAGAGGTCTACCACAAAGAAAAGGCATAGCAAAATAAAATAAAATAAAATAAAATAAAATAAAATAAAATAAAAATTAAATAAAATAGAATAGAATAAAACTAAACTAAACTAAACTAAGCTAAAATAAAATAAAATAAAATAAAAACCTTGGTGGACCAACAATCCTGTCATCAGCCTGAACTTTAACTCTGGAGTTTAGTCTCATTAAGCCCAGAACTGATTTTATAGAATTATAAAATTGTTTCAGTTGGAAAAGGCCTTTAAGATCATTGAGTCCTAACACCACCATGGCCATTAAGCCATGCCTTGAAACGTCATGTCTACAGATTATTTTAATACCTTCAGGCATGGTGATACTACAATCTCCCTGGACAACCTATTCCAATGCCTGGCCACTCTTTCAGTAAAGAGATTTTCACTAATATCCAACCTAAATCTTCCCTGGCACAATCTGAGGCCATTTCCTCTCATCTTACCACTTGCAACTAGGGAGAAGAGAACAACCCCCACCTCACTACAACCTCCTTTCAGGTAGTTGTAGAGAGCAATAAGGTCTCCCCTCACCCTCCTCCTCTTCAGACTAAACAATTCCAGTTCCCTCAGCCACTTCTCATAAGATTTATTCTCTGGACCCTTTGCCAGCTTGATTGCCCTTCTCTGGACATGCTCCAGCAACTCAATGTCCTTCTTGTAATGAGAGGCCCAAAACCGAACACAGTACTCAAGGGACGACCTCACCAATGCCAAGTACAGCAGTACAATCTCTGCCCTGGTCCTGCTGGCCACACTGTTCCTTGGCCACCTGAGCACACTGCTGGCTCATGTTCAGATGGCTGTCAACCAGCATCCCCAGGTCCTTTTCTGATGAGCAGCTTTCCAGCCACTCTGCCTCAAGCCTGTAGCATTGCACAGGGTTATTGTGGCCCAGTTGTAGGACCTGGCACTTGTGCTTGTTAAACCTAATGCAACTGGCCTTGGGTGATTAATCCACTCTGTCCAGGTCCCTCTGCAGAGCCTTCCTACCTTTGAGTAGATCAACACTCCCTCCCAGCTTAGTGTCATCTGCAGATGTGGTAGTTCTAGGCTATGACTTTAAAATTTTTTTCATAGATCTTGAGCAGAAAGTAGTAGAATGTAAATAAATCACTATTGGGTGTGAAAAGGAAAATAAAGATAATTCTAAACAATTCCATTGGAGAGATATCGACCATAAGATTTAGTTCCCAAAACAATCTTTTTCTCGCTTCTTCAATCTGGGAGAGACTAACTTGCTTCTGCTTGACCGTGGCTGCATTGTTTTGGCTAAGTCTAACGTCCCTCTGCTTCCTTCTCTTGTCCCTTTTGTACAAGGGGTAGGGAGAAGGCAGGGGGGAGAAGCTGTTGCAGTTCCCCTGGTCTTTGGCCAGGGGGGTCCTTGTGCTGTTTATTAATTGTAAATACTTGTAAATATTGTATATTTGTACATATTCATTGCATTCCATTGTAGATTGTAGTTTTGCTTGTAAATACAGCTTCCATTTGCTCCCAGCTCAGCTGGTCTGGCAAATTTAATGTTCGGGGGAAATTTTCAACCCACAATAGAAGACTTACTGAGGGTGCACTCAGTCCCCTTGCCTAGATCATTGACAAAGATACTAAAGAGAACTGGCCCAAATACTGAGCCCTGGGGAACACCAATAGGGACTGGCTGCCAGCTGGATTTAATTCTATTCACCATCACCCATTTGGCCCAGCCATCCAGCCAGTTTCTTACCCTAGTCATGAGCAGGCAGTTTCTCCTGGATGATGTTGCGTGAAATGGTGTCAAAGGCTTTACTAAAGTCCAGATAAACAACATCCAGTGCCTTTCCCTCATCCACTAGGTGGGTCACCTTGTTGTAGAAGGAGATCAGTTCATCAAGAAGGACCTGCCCTTCATGAGCCCACACTGACTGGGCTCAGTTGATCATCTGGTTGCCCTGCACATGCTGCATAATGACACTCAATTTTTTCCCAGGTTCACCTAAATAGTTGGTGTAAAACAACTTTCCTCCACTATAAAACAGCAGCCACATTATTCTAACACTTAACTTCAAATTGCTTATTTGATGAGCCTCTGAGAATGATTAAGAAAGGGGTTTGGAGTAAAACAGTGTTGAAAACTTGTGAGATAATGTATCACATTCCTATTGACTGTTTATGAATGTCTCAAGACTGTCTGACAGCACAGTCCCAAAGAGATGACAAGAAAGGAAAAAAAGAAAAGACTAAGCATTAAACATTTCTCCAGCATCATTTGCAAAAGTCAGTTTGTGCATTTTCATAAAAATTCATACTGATGAGCGGTGCTAATGGCTATGTTGCCTATTTCTGAGGGAATCATACTGCTTGAAAAATAAGAGAAACCTGACAAAATGAGCTTGAATGTGAATGAGAAACTCATATTTTTTGACAGCTGAATGGCAGTCTCTAGAAGAATGTAAAACACATCAGGAATCCTCCTTGTAAAACACATCAGGAATCCTTGACTTAGCATAAAAATTTCATCTTCAGAAATCATTTCTGATGCTAGATTTCCAGGACCAAGCAACTGGATATTCTCTATGATACGAATTGATTTTTGTTGAGATTACTTCTTGCCTTGTCCAGACCTGAGGGCAAAGCCCTCCACATCCCTGCAGACTTTCCAGATGAGATGGACAACTCTTTATTTTTCTCAGAAGTTACTGGCTGAGGTGACTCTCATAATGTTAGGAAAAGGATCGGAAACACAGTAATTATCAAAGGTTCCTCACAGTTATGTTAGTATCTCCACAGGGTCATAAATTCTAGTTTTGTTCTTCAACTTTCATGGCTAGAGATTGCTGTAATTGCATGCCCAACTTCTTTTGTAAGATGGCACAAAGCAGGGCTTGGATAATAACTCTAAGCCTGTTTTCATTTTGACTTCAGAGGTTTCAAAGTTGTCTCTCCAGGGGCAAAAGATCAGTTAACTGTGCACTGATGCACAGCTCCCTGCCCATAAATATCTTATTAGTACAATAAAGAGAAGCAGGCCTCCTAAATCTGTGATGGGGATATTAGTATATTAACATGGGATTCACAGCCTACAGAGAAACATGCATTTACATACACATGTTAATCTAATCTATCTAATTCCTATCAGTACTTTTAGGTAACTTCTATAAGCAGCTGAGCAGTCCTACATATTTCAAGACCTAGATGAGAGGCTGGTAAGAAGTTTGAAATAGTACACAAACAAGCTAAAGTGAAAAGTGAACAGTGAAAAGTAAAGGAGAAAAACCCTAGAACTTATAAAATGAAAAAAAAAAAAAGTAATACTGCAGATAATGTCTGCATGTTATGCATTATTGTGTTAAAGTGTATAAGGGGAGTAGAGGCAGGTAGTGTGGTAGTTCCCAAAGCTTCTACTGTTTTGATTTGGTATTGATGAGGAACAATTTATGACACACCAAGACTGCTTTTGGAGTGTTCTGGTAATAACATACATTGAAAAAAACAGATTATACGTAGCCTCAGAATGCTTTAAAAGTCTCTTTTAAATGCAATGTAAAACTTAACAATAGCTAAACTTGAGTCAGTAAAACGAACCTAACCATTCTTGGCCAATGATCACAAAACTAAATTTACGTACAGGTAATTTTTCTTTCCTTTTTTCTGAACCACTTTTTAAAAACTGCTTATGGTAAAACTTGTTTCTATCTATATTTGTCAACCACATTATTATATTTAAGTTCCTTACAGAGTCCAGTGTATGTCACATGTACAGGTTAACTCATAGCCATTTCTCATGCTCTGATACACATCAGGTTCTGTTTTGGGTTCTATGAATCATGACTCATTCAACAATATTAATTTTTAAATTATACTTGCAAATAGTAACTTTACCAGAAATCATAATATTCATCAAATATCATCATGAAATATACTTTTCTTGTTCTAAGTCCTACCCCAGACAAAAGAGACTGAAAATGATGATTTGACCTGGCAGTAAGCACACAACAGGAAATTTCAAGATGTATAAACAGTTGTAGTTCTGCTACACATCCTGTAGCTACAAGAAAAGCATATGCCAACCAGGTAGACACTGCGAAACAATTCCGTCACCCACAGATGAAGCCAGGACAGATGAGGACTGGTCCTAAACCACTCAGTTTCACATATAGCAGTTAGTATGTGACAAGTTCTGATCCCTGTCCCATGTCCTTCTCCATCTGCTTTGTGCTCTAGCGATCCCGACAGACTTGTAACAAGAGATTGACCACATCTTCAACACAGCTATGAAGATGTGTCTGAGGGACAAAAGTGGCTTAGCATATATGAATTCTTATGCAAATCTCAGCCCCTAATGTTTGTCTGCTACTTAAGCCTCTGACAACTTTTTTTCTTTGCTCAACTGGAACACTTATTTGTTTACTTATATGCAATTTAAACAACCAAATAACAAACAAAACACCACCCACCACCACCCCCAAAAAAACCCCAAACCCAAAAACACACAAACAAAACCAACACCAACAAACAAAACAAAACAAAACAAAAACAAAACTTTGGGTTGCTATTTCTATTTCATTTAACTACCTAACAAACAGTAGTATAACTACATAAATTTTGCCTGAGGTGAAGTTGGAGTTGGGCCTAATCACTAGCTGGAGACATTGTTCTGGCTAACTTAGGCAGAACACGTTTGTACTGTATAGCCTGAACAACAGTTAGGCACTACAGTTAAGGATTCCTTTTAACAGTTGTCGATTTTGATTAACCCCTTTCTAGATTATCCAAGAATATAATTTTCCTGCTTTATATTATTTTATTTACATTAGAGTATAAAGGCAGAAGCAGTGTGTGGACTCTGAGTTCAGCAGTGCATAAACATATGCACAGACATGATGTAGCCTTCAAAGTACATGGAACTTTCTGAAATGCAGACTAGCACCTCCAAACACACTACGCTGTTCACACAGTAGCACTGGGTTTATCTCCAGAATAAGCCACAAGTTGTCCTGTTCACCTACCTTAAAGAAAGGAATCAAAAGTGAAGCCATGAAAGTATAACAATGAAAGTATAAGAGGCTTTCAAAGTTGAAGAAAGCAGAGAAAACACAAATGTGCGTAAAATAAGTATTAAAAAAAATACTGCAAATGGATGTCATTTGAGAAAACTGACCAAACATATTTTGGTCATCATTTACTGAAAGATACAATAAAAGGGAAACACAGTTTTTAAGAGTTATATACTGTTCTTAAAATCCTCAAGTTATTTCAGTTATACTTTTTCATGGATTTTGTGTAAGCTGAAGTTTCTCACATTATGCCAGTACATACATAGGATGTACTTAATTCCAAGTCATTAAAACTATTAAAACTTTGCTAAAACAAAAACATGGCACCACCATCCCAACACCCTGCAACATCCTGCATGATCTGCCCTTGACTATTTCCACCAATGTCTGCTTATATAAGATTTTAAACTTAAACAAACCCAATGGTGTCTTGAACTACCCCTTAATCCTCAACAGCATCACTGGACAGAATTTTTTTAGGTGGTCTGATCAGGTTTTCTGGCAAATTACAGAGGAATTTTTTCTTAGGTAAGAGTGTACTCATTATTTTTGTCTCAAAAATATGCACATTAATACTTATCAAAAAAGCAACCCATGTGTTTGCTCATTGCTCACCATGACAAGATCTGAATTAAACCCATAGTGAGGACCAAATGAATCTGCAGAGTTTCTAAGTTAGAATCCAGATTTTAAAATCTGAGTTTTCCAGCTGTTACTTAATACGTACAGCATACTGAGCCAATTTAACACATAATGATTCTGCACATTAGGCCCATCATATCAAAATTAATTCATTCTCAAATATGTTTAGCTCTTTTGGCTCAAAAGAGGTCTTCATTCATGCTAGAGTTCTCTAAACCACCAACTACTTAATGAACAGTGCTCCTAAAATGAAATTCCTCTGTTCTTGGTAGTACTACTTTCTAGGAATGCAGTCAGAACTCTCGTTTTATATGCATAATTCATTTATTTTGCAGACATCATCATGTCTCAAAACTTCCCACATTTCAGCCATCAGCTTTGTGTTAATATACTAAAAGACTGCATCACCATTAATAACTTGTTTGTATGCCTGTTATAGGCTTTCCAAAATCCTGAAGAGACTCATCAACAATCCATAGAATATCAGAATTGCTCAGCCTCAATTCATTAATCTCTCGCCATGAAAATGTAGGCTCTCTCATAGCAATGAAGGTTGCTATCGGCATACACATTCCATCTCAACATGAGAAAAAAAAATTACTTTTGAGGGCCACAGTGCATTGGAACAGGCTGCCCAGAGAGGTTGTGGAGTCTCCTTCTCTAGAGATCTTCAAAACCCACTTGGATGCATTCCTGTGCTCCTGCTTTGCAGGGGGGATTGGACTCAATGATCTCTGGAGGTCCCTTCCAAACCCTACCATTCTATGATTTTGTGATATAAATTACAGAGGTCTCTCCCCTTTACAGGGGAGCATTTAAAGGATTTTTTAAAAAAAGAGGAAACATAAAAAATACATGCTTACTAGTGAAGAACATGTCCACTGTTTCAAACACTCAAGTAAACATCAAACATTTTTCTTCTTGAAAAAAAAAAAAGGGGGGGTGTTTAACACTGCCAAAGTCAGCTTAGGAATCTGCATTTCACTTGGAATTCATAGTGAGGGAGACACATGTTTTGCACAGATGTAAATTTCTTACACTTGGACCAGTCTGCCCCGAAATTTACAGCCTAATTAGTAACTGGGGAAAAAAAATTGCAAAGGTAAAAGGTGCATATTTTTCACTTAGCATTAGAAGACAGGTGTTTCCATCCTTCCTCTACTTTGCATTGCTGTATCTGGAAATAAATTTTTAACAGTGTATTAATGTAAATATAATACCAAATATTGGCAAACTGTTAGCAGTACAGTCATAGCCATATTTGCAGTAGTGGTCTTCTAAAATTACTGAATTTTGAATCCTTAAAAAAAGCAATCCATTAAGAATTTTACAAGGAAAGTGCCCAAGGCTAATTTAGGACTGATTGATGTCACTGAGACTCATTACAAAAACAGAAGTTAAAATGTACATAATAAAAATCTCATTCTTGCTTAAAAATGCAATACTGTGACATGTCACTTCCAGGTAAACTATGGTATTTCATTACAATTTTATACTGATCTCTGTTATTATATTTTTATTGAACTAGGAATAAGAATTCCATACACTCCATTTCAGATAAAACATTTTTGAAGCCATATTATTCAGTAATAAACTTAATAAGCAAGCTTTTGATTATGTAACACCTTAAGAGTCACATTCCTATTTTCAGTTTTATTGCAATTCTTTGACAAAGAAACACAAAGAACAGCCACGTGAATCACAAAAGCACCTTGTTTTATAATGTAGGTGGAAATAAATTTGGGAACACATGGGAGCTAGGGAGTGGAAGTAAGTGAGAAGCTACATGAAGATTTAAGGTCCTAGGTGGCCTAAAGTTTAAAGATACACACTTAAGCACCCAAAAGAAGGGGAGAGGGAAGGGATTTGGGAAGACCACTTATGTGCATATAAGCACAAAACAGCCCTAATCTGTCCTTGATTTTCTAGCAGTTTCTTCTGGAAATCTGGTTAATAAAAGAACACAGACATCAAACCTCTATCTCCTTAGCTTTTACTGAGCCCAGTCCACACTGGCAAGCAACTGTATACAGTGCTTTCAAAGGCATATTGTGTGCTGATTGCAGTCAGGAGTGATGACTGAATACCCTCCAGGCACCTCAAATGAAATGCTGTCACTTCTAGTCACTACTCAGCACGGCTAATGCCATACCTGTTATGACAAGAATCAGCCACTTAAAGGCACCACACCTCTGCCCCCACAACTCATACTTGGAAGAAGGTATGAGCAGCACAGTAACATTTTAGGTGTTGCCAAGGAGAAGTAATCTTTCCTATACACACTGAAGAGGTGAGAAACACAGAAGATTAATAAAAGAGAGTATTAAATAGAGGACTTCTTAGTCAGAGTGCAAATAATTGCTATGACTTTGTAGTAGTTTCACTTGTGTATGGTCAGAGAAAGTAGAAGATTAAGGTGCCATTTGACCAGGCTAAACCAGGTTTTAGTTGCCAGCCTAAACCTGCCATCTGGTGTCAAGATACAGCAGATCACACCCCAGATGTGATCCTTCAAACAAATTGTACTTCTACCCCCTTCTTCTCTTTTCTGCAGCATGAGCAAAGGATCTATCAAAGATAAAAATGAGCAGACGTTTACTTCTTAGTAGAGCAATTGTTAATAAAAACAATCACATCAATAGGTAAAATTTCACACACAGAGAGAAGAAAATTAATTACTACTCCACAATCTCCATCTGTCTGTATTCAGTGCCATGGAAATATGTCTGCGGTTCAGGAAGGAGGTATGAATTTCTTGCTAGCAAAATATGCAGGTTGGCCCACCTCAGTCATTTTAAAATCTTTGAAAACCTGGTATTTGTTTCACAGCACTGTAAGTTTTGAAATCTTTGTCTCATTTCTTTATTTCTTTCTGTCGCAATATCTCATTCCACAATTGGGGTGGAGAAGGGTTATGCAGTGCTATCATTTGCACCTCATTAGTCTTGGGCTGGAGCTTTGAGAAAGCTGATACTCCCTCTAAATTTTTACAGATGCTTCTAGTTTACCAGTTCATGACTGCACTACTAGGAATAACTTCCTGCCACTAAACCGTTTGCTGGCATGTAAGCTGAATTTCAAAATCCACAAAAAAAAAATAAAGCTCTGTGGTGTTCACTTGCCTTATTCTTGAGGGGAAAAAAAGTCCTTAAAAAGCACAGTAAACTTCTTCACTCCTAAAAGTCCTTGGAAATATTTTGTTAAAATTGCAGCATATCTTGATTTTGAAACTCCTCACAAAAATGTTCATTTGCAGGAAGGTATTTGTGCAGGTGTTTGTGGTGTAAATCAGTATTATGACACACTAAATAAGTAGGGAGAAAAATTCACCAACAGATACATTATGTTTTGCCAAAATCTGAAAAGATTTTTTTCTTTACTTCCCATATGTCACTTGCATAAACTTTCACTTTGTATTAGAAGATTTACATGAGAGATTCATCATTCTCCACAACGTCATGCCTTACTCCCTTCCCTAAAGGGTAAGAACTCTTTTCAGTCATTCAGGTTTTTTTTTCCCCCATTATTTTTTATTTTGCTTTGTCCATAATAGTTTTGCAGAGTTTTCTGAAGTTCCAAGCAGGTGACACTGGTCTGTCTGTTCTTAATCTTTAGTGCTTTAGTAATGCTAAGGCTAATGACGAGGGACACAAATCCCCTGATAGAACTGAATGCATTCCAAGCTCCCCGACCCTCTCAGAGCAGTAATCCCCTGCAGCTGGAACTTACTTACCACCATGCACAGCTAATACATTTTTTAAAAGCTAGTCACTAGTGACAAATGTAAACTGGACTGAGCAGCTCTCATCTCATAGCCCCAATCTTCTCTCATAACCCTGAGACTTACTTTTCAGTGATGTATATGATCTGCCTTTTAAAGCTACCAAACCAGAGTTCTACAGCTCCACTCTAAGTGACTAGAAGGTTTTAAAAGCATGTTCAACTGTCAAACTCAAACAAAAACAAAAAGGCATTTTTAAACAAATATTTCACAACTGGGAAAACCATGTTAGTTGGCTTTATCACTACCATTCTGAACCTACTATTTATTTAGAAGTTACATGCAAGCCATCTGCACAACACAATTATAGTATCTGCTTGATGCTATTTAGCTGCTTGCTGCTTTGTGTTGTCTTAATAATACTGCTGCTTGACATGGGAATGAAATCCAAGACCATGGTTCTATTCTGCTGACGGTAATCTGTTGCTAGTACAAAAGCACTCGAGTTCCAGCCTCATAGTACAACTCCTGTGTACTATGGTACAAAGATAGACTTCCATGCAGTTTCTCCTCATTACCTAACTACAGAGGACTACTCAAATTTGCACACAGGCAAATTACCACAGAATACATTTTTCTAAATATTCCAAAGGAAGGGAGGAATGTTTGCCAATAAATATCATCTCCTCACCTACTTCCACAGAAGTCCACAGCTGAACAATCCAACATTAAAAGTATATTCCAAAGAAAGCACTGAAATGCAGAGGGAAAGCAGAAGTCTAAATACGAAAAAAAAGATTACATTGCTTGTAGGAAAGGAAAAAAATTTTGACTTCCAGTACTTATGTAACTATAACAAAATATCCATGACAGGAATAAAAATAGAAAGGGCCTGATGGTAGTATAATTTCTTGATCTAGCTATTTTAAAAATAAAAGTTAGTATAGCATCTTATTTCTGTTTATTGTATTTCCCAGATAACTGGCATTAATTACCTTGATTTAAGTGATATTACCAATAAGACTTGGAAATAGTTACCAAAACAATACTTAAATACTGACTACAATACCTAAATTTCATTAGATTTAATTTCTGCAAAGTTACTTCTGGTAAGGGAAACATAATTGTGGAACTATCCTTAGCATTCTAACTTGAGTACAGCCTCTGCATATTACATACTTAAGTATCTAATTTAGATCCTAAAATTCACTCCACTTAATAATGTGTAACTAGCAGAAACATAAAGAGACAGTGACAAATAGGTCTCTATGAATTAAAATCAGGTCTAATTATGTGACCTTTCTGTGTCCCTTAGAGCCCTCCTGAGGGCAGGTATTTCAAGCAGTCTTGGTGACCAGTCTCAACAGTAACCATGCAAATGGAATGTATAAGATGAGGAAAAACCATCTCCAGCACTAATGAAGAAAGTAAAAAATAATTTGCTTTATAATCAAGATTCTGTTCTATTTTTTCCATTCCCTTCTACATGTCACTGTCTGTCATATTTCCCTAATTTAAAAGCAATCAGACAGCCTACAAATAATTAAACAAAAACCTTTATCTCTCTAGTTTCCACTTTGAATATAGCACCATGGGATTTCCACATAGTGCATACAATTATAAATTCACATACTCTTTTTGCACGTAGTTATGCTCAGAACTCATAAATTAATCCAACACCAACATAAGATTTAGAGATAGACTGGACTGCCAACATCCTAATGATGAGTAAGTGGTGCTTTATGGCAAGAATGTCCTTGCTGTCACAAGCACTGCTGTTTGTTAATATTGCTACTGCTAAAAATGTTTAATACCAAATATCTTTAAGGATTGCTTGCTAAATTAACAATGTGTACACATTTGTAATGCACATCATTACCTTAGATAACTAATAAAATATAATATGTAATATATAATAATCCATATATTCTCTTCATCTCTACAGTGCTTACTAATCAAATATAAATATAAAATCTGGCACAAATTTCATCATGATGGAATTCTGCTATGCAACAATACTCTTTAAATACACCCCAAAAATGTAGTTCATATCACATTAGAAAAATGAGATCAAAGTAAACTTAGAATCTTCTATTAACGAAATAGAATTTAAAAATAGCATCCAGTGCTCTGCTTTAATCTGCAAAAGTAAACAAAACGGAAACTGTAACAAGTATAAAAATGTAGGAAATCTTTTAAGAAATCTGCAATGTAAGATTTTTTTAGAACTCACAACTAACATAAACAAAGGCATGTAAAAAACAGGGATGCCTCTGAAGAGTTTATGTAATACACCAGCAGTATTTGACAAGAAAACCCTCTCAGCTATGATTTTACTAAAAAGCTTCTACGTTTTCTAGTCCATGCAAACACCAAGAAGCAGATTTATAGACCTACACAGAGCACAAAATGGAAATTCCTAGCTCTGTATGAAACCCCACACCACCACTGGCAGACCTTGTGTGAAATGAGTACTGTCTCTTTAAGCTCGAGGACCTGCTACACTTTAACAGTCTGCAGCCAAGGAAAAGTTCTGAAGTTAAACTCTCAGGAGCAAACATTTTCTACTTGTGAAGTAAACTCTGTTGAAAGACAGCAGACTACGGTCCCACCAGTAAAAACAGGAAAGTTTTCAGCCAGTGACAGCTCTGCCTACAGACAAGGGAAAAAAAAAGTGTCACAGACTCACTTTATTAAACCATATGCTCATTGCCCTGTGAAGAAAGCAGGGTCACTAATTAGTTCATTCTGTGAAAGAAGCCCCTCCTGATCCCGTTGACTTTTGTCCCCCCCGGTTAGCTCAAGCTATTTCTGTCATGCAACTTGAAAATCACTGGAGGGAAGAAGATCGCCATAACAACCGATGAAATGATCTTGTGGAATGTGTCTAGTGGCACTGGAATAACCTGAATATGTGCTCCAGATGTGTCGGCTGTCACGGAAAAAGTAAACACATCTGATGGACAACGTATGACTGGATGGCCTCTCGTTCGACTCCAGAGATTTGGGATGGAGGGGAGGGAAAGGAAAGGAGGCATGGAAATAGAGTCAAGGGCCAGGCAAGAGTCACCCTGTGGACCTGTGCAGCCTGGCAGGCTGAGAGGGGCGAGAACTAGGCTTGATTGCTCCATTTCTGTCCCTCCTCTGAGTGGCCTCTGTGGGACTGCAGCAGCCTCTGTGCATTTCTGCCTGGCACAGACTTGTGAGCTTTTGGGAGCAAACTGAAATATGAACTTCTAGGGGGAGGGGGAAAGGAAGAGGGGTTTCATGAGGCTTGCTTCCTAAAGCTTGTGTGTCAATAGACAGTTTTATTCTTTTTAAGGTATTCTTCTTCTACATTCTCAGTCCTTTCTCACAAAAATAACCTGGCCTGCTGCCTTCACTACACCATCAATAGTGTATTTATCTCATTGCTGGAACAGGCAAGCTTGAAGATAAGTTATATTTTCAAAAACTGGGCTTAGCTTGCCTTCTCATCATAGTCACCTATTTTATCCACTTTTTCTATTCTTTTAGTATAGTATTCTTTAGCTTCTATTAAGTAACAAATAATGCTTATTTACAGTTATCAACAGCATGTACCTGTATTTCTAAAATCAAAATTTAGGGGAATAATCTGGATTATGCTGAGGGTTCCTTTCCTACCAATTTAAAAAAAAAAAAAAAAGGTGATGCAGCTGATCAACAGTTAAGAATATATATCTAAAGGGTAGTTTCATTATTTGGGCATTATGATCCCAATTTGCACATACACAAATCTGTGAAGAGAAACGTGCACCTGTATGAGGCACTTATGAAGATGCCATTTTTTTTCTTACCAAAGAAACTGCAAATTGGTCTGCTATGGCATCAGGACATTAGTACAACATAACACTAAGTAAGTGTTTTGTCATAATTTTACAGAGACAGAAGTAATTCCATAGGCAAAATGTCAAGAAAAACTGCCTTGAATTTATTCTGTACCTTCAAGATTGGCTTACCTCAAGACTTCAAACAAGAACACACAAAACCTTGACCTTTGAACAAGTACTCTATGTTTAGGTACTACAGGGCTGGTTAAAGAAAGCTGGGAAGATTTTCCTAAACTCAAGTTAAATTTAACATGTCATAGGAATTTCTCCATACATTCCATAATAAAATGAGAGAAAGAAAATCTTGGAAAGAAAAAGAATCTTATGTTAAAAACTTTACAAAACTCCAAATTACAGTCATAAAACTGATTCATGTGGTCTTTCAAGAACCAGTATCTCTTCTTTCTTTTTTTTCTCTAAAATGCTTTTAAAATAAATACTTAAGTATTGCAAGTCACTAATTTTATAATTATCTCTCAATTATGAATTTACAAAAAAATAGTGCATATTGCCAGTTCCCTTACTGCTTCATATATTTTCATTCCCAGAATCTCAGACAATCTAAACTGGCAGAAAAGAGCAAGTGTTGACCCTCTTTCCAGAAACCAAACATTGGAAACTTTATTAAAAATATACAGGAAACAGAATTCAGTTAATTATACATAACTGCACTTACAAAGTACCTAACTGCAAACAATTCTCAGTGCTTGTTTTGTTAAAAATGAAACACAATATTTTAATTAACTGCGTAGAGATCATATGGTGGCGTTCCCCAACATGGCTGACATGAGCAGGCACCAAAAAATTGTAATTGCCTCTTTTTTAGTGAGGTACCATCAAACCTGGGACGGTATTACCCACTAGAGATATCTGGAGAGATGTATGGCAAGAATACAAAGTTGTATCACTGCTGAGCTCTCTACATAATTTACCAGGCAAGGGGACGTCACTGGGGAAGGAGTAGAGACAGCCAAAAATTTAGAAGGCAAAGGGTCTCCTATGAAAGGCAAATAAATACAATAAAGCTAACATTGCCAAACAGCTAGCCAAGCAATATAAAAGAACACAAACTTCTAATAGTTAATGACTATGTGAGAAAAAATTGCTTAGTAAGTACAACAACAACAAAAAAATCTACCTTATGATGTTTTAGCCTCGTATGTTTAAACTATAATCATGCTAACAAGACCTTAAGGCTCAAGATACCATGCAGTACTAACTGGTGAGCCTCCTATATTCTCTGAGATAGGAATGAACAACATTATTTTCTGTATAATCAGGAATACTGGATTCTAAGCATCTACATTCAGTACAACAATTAAAATACTTTTAGTTAGACCAAATAGTCCTGCTTTTATAATGAGAGATTGTTATGCTTGGGAGTACTGGGATTATGTTTATACCTGGAGTATCTACTCCAGTGACTGACTGAACCAAGATGAAAGTGAAAACTTGTATTTTTGCAAACCATACCTTACCTTCACAAACCCTGTTGCTTACATACATCTGGCCGCACATGTATCCTAATACTGAAATAGTTATAGAACAAAGAAAATACACTTCTTCTGTGAGCAAATAAGATGTCCTTCTTATTAATTGGCATGTCAAACAAATCTATAAATAATGTAAGGTAAGGAACTGCTCAGAAGATAAGGATAAAGCCCCAAAACCTTCACATACACTACCACCGCAAGCCAGCAACAGTTCATAAACCCTCAAAGTAAGTAATGTAAAAAGTAAAAAAACAAATCTTAATTAGAGGCCAAGTGCTATCATATTATGTTATTCAACTATGTTGATGAAGGTGTCAAGATGTGGGCAACAGTAGGGCTGCAGGGGCTGCCTCTTCAAGAACAGGCCAGAGGCTGCCCCACACTGGACACAGCCAGAACCAATGGGCACACTGCAGGACATCGCTGAGTCCCTCAACCAAAATGGACGTGCCTCAAGGAAATCATATTTAAGAAAGGGCAAAACACACTTAGTAGAGAGGGGAAGAACACTAAGAAAAATCAGTGCAAACACAAAAAGTCAGAGAAGGTGAAGGAGCTGCTTGAGGCACCAGATGGCCTTGTAGTCAAGGGAGAGGACCATGCTGGAGACATCCACACTGCAGCCTGTGGAGGACACCAAACCATAGCAAAGGCATGTTCCTTGAAGGAACTCTGCACCATGGAGAGTGTAGACTGAAGCAGATTTTTCCTGAAGGTCTGCAGACCATGGAGGGATCATGCTGGAGAAGAGAAAATGTGTGACTGGCAGAGAGAAGCTGTTATGGACTGAGCATAAACATCCCATTCCACATTCTCCTGTACTGCTTGAGGAAAGCAGAGGAGTCAGGAGTGAAGAAGTAAGTGGGCGGCTGGGTGGGAGTTTGGCCTTTAGCCAACGTCAACTCATCAAATTGACAAATACATAATAACCATCTCATGGACTTAATGTAGAACAACAGAAGTGCAAAGTATCATTTTGCAGTTGGACTATTTAGTCTTTCATAAAATATTCACAGAACACATCTATCTAGGTTGCATTGTTCTGACTAAGCATTTCTCATTATCAAGCTTAGTCATTATTTGCAATAATTTCTACCAATAACAAGCAATGGAGAAGTCTTTCACTTACATAAACAAATGTTTCTGAGTAATTTTAAGACCCAGTTCCAGACTGTTAACTGGCTTTATGTTACACATAAGTATGTTTTCATCATCTCAAGAACTGCCATCTTTCTCATAAAACTGGAGTTTATTATAAAAGTGTTTAATTTTCTAAGCATTGTCATCTAACTGAAGATAGTTTTGAGATAATGCATAGAAAGCTGAGAAGAATTTCAATTGCTTTATACAGACAATTTGTGAACAACTCACTTTTTTTTTTTCTCTATCCAGTTTTGGGACTGACACATTCACTATTCAAAACCATCATAAAGACTGATTGACTCTCTTATTGTAGACTAAGAAAAATCATGTTTCAAATAAATGTCCTATTTTAATTAAGAGTTCAGAACTACTCAAGCATGCAGAGGAGCTTAAGAGAACACAAACACTCCTAAGATTCCATCTCATAAAGGAAGCAATTTCTTGTAGAGAAACCACAGCCTTAGCAGGTAAAAGTCTGTATTCTCACAACAAAACCAATTGGACCAACTATCTTATAAATCTGTGTGTTTGAAGTCCTACTTTTTCCACATGGGGTTCAATTTAACCAGTAATATTCACCTGATTGACATCTTCTGAGAAAAAAATCAACATGTCCAGATAAGGCATTACTGAGAACACACGATCACGAACCACAAGAAGCATATGCAAGTTGTAAGAATGTACCTCATACAGAGAGTATGGCTTGGCAAAATTCTAAGGAGAGATATAAACCTCTGTGGAAGACAGGGAGACAAATCTGGATTTATATTAATGCACAACACAAATTCTGCCACAACACTGTATTTTACAACATTTTGCATTGATTTAAGGGTAATATTAAGAGCTGCTGCACTACTTAATTGTTGGACTGTTGCTTCAACCAGTGAAGACACTTGCTCCTGCCTGCACCTGTTGAATTTGCTGATGTTCCTTTCCCACTGATACAAATACCAAGGCTTTAGGGTAGCACTTTTTCATTTTAAATGAATCCATTAGATGTTCCATGTCACTAACTTGGTTTGTTCCTACTGTCTATTGCTTACAGACACCTGAAGTTTGCTTATCTCTCTCTCACAGCTCATCATTTATCAGAGGGGACACAGCTGGTGTTCAAGCACTGCAAAATACTAAATACGAACAAGACATACTGTAGTCCTCTGCAGATCTTCAGATCACTCACGGAACCAGATGTTTTGTTATCTGCAAATTAGTCATGGACTTTATTTTGCACCGGGTAAGGGCTTCATCTTACCATTCATCATATTTCTGGAATCTTTCCTCTCCAGTTCAGGCAGCCAAAATCATGTTTCTAACCCTGTTCACAACTGAAGTTTTGTTACTGTATGACATGTCTGGCAGGCATTTATGGGAATGGGAAAGGAGTACAAGCATTAATGGAGAGGATCAGACCCACACTCATCCCTTGAGAGACTACTGATGGTACTGGTGAAAGCATAACCTCCCTGTGTATGACTCTGTATAAAAAAAACTATACTTTTTAGCTTTAACAGAGTTTTTGAAAAATGAGGGAAATACAAACGTGACACTAGAAAACCAAAAATTGTTTCTCCAGTAACTGTGTCAGACAAGTGTTCCTGAGTTCTGGACAGTGGTTCTCTCAAACCCTTGCAAACACACTAGGGACTTAACTCATGGTGAATACAACTCTTCAACTACATGGGATTGTTTCCTCTTGATACAATCAGAGCAGATGAAAACCAGATGCTGGGGGTCTGGTTTGATGGCATTTTGTTTTTAGAGATTTTTGCACAATAAAATTAATTCAACTGTGTGGTGCTTAAAAATGCTCTCTGTCTTTCCAAGAGATGTAACTTTTGCATACTAGCAAAATACAACAGCAATGCCATACACTTCAGAGTTTTTCCTTCCATTTTTTCCATGTATATTAGATGCAGATAATAAACGTTCTGGTATTTATAAAGGATAAACACACAATAACAGAATGTTTCAATGTTTCACTGTTTTTTTGTATGTTTCTATGAAACATTAATATTGAATTTAACATTTAATTGAATTTAAAAACTGAATCAATTAGGGGAATAAAATGTAATGCACTACAAGTTACATTCAAAAAGGATGATGGCACATAGGAGAAATTTTCTCTGTGGGTTTCAAAAGCTGTTAAGAAGCTTAAAGTTGAGAGAGTGGATGACAGAGACAAACCAGCAGCAGACTGAATAACTACCACTAAAACACGCCACTATTTTTCTGTTTGCAATGTATTCATAAGACCAGTGCTGTAAAACATCCTTTGGTTCTTCTAAGGTCACAATTCTAGAGCTAAAACACAGAATACAGCCACAGTTCAAAAGACAATCCTATTTCTCATAGCTAAAAGCATTTCTGCATTGTTTACACATACTTAGTTCAAAATAAAGTCATATTTGTGCAAATTAAATGGAGTTCTCTTATCATTAGAAGATCCTGTCTCTCCCCTAAGAAAAGGTAATGTAGAACCACTGCATAGCTTACTAATTATTATTGCAGTACCTAAGAGAAAGAAAACCTGTATTTTTTACCACAATAATTATCAACTCTTTGGTATTATAATCAAAACATTTCAGTAACATGATAGAAGTAAGGTCTACCATGTGAACAATGACAAAATAAATCTGGTATCATGTTCAGCTACATTTTACAGAGAACACCACCAGGCCAAATGTTCTTCTACCACTACATGTTTTTTACATGGAAGAAAAGTAATTTTTTTTCAGGCAGCATTTCTCTACTTATTTGAGATCATTTATCATTACATGTTACTGTCAACTAGCAGTAAGCTTAGATACAATGTTTTCTGTTACTGTCAAATGACATTTACTTTGTCAGTACTGCTTCATTCTCCTTTACTGGAACGATAAAGTTCATTCTAATTCTCTATATAGAAACCTTGATATACACTAATTACCAGGACTTGAAAATCTCTCTTAGATTTGCAAGCAAGTATGAATTATTTTCAGGCAAGGGTCATTAACTTTTTAAGAAATCTGGAGCTTGTACTTCCAATTTTAGTGCTTGTGGCATGACAGACAAACACAGAATAAACGGAACCAATGCAGAATCTATGTGACCCTCTGGACTGATAGTTCCATGGCCTTCTGGCACCTCTTGTAGTTTGTTTTCATTGACTAAGAAAGTAAGATTTTTTGTCACCAGAAGTGAAAACTAATGTCAGTATCTCTGTGCCGCTTCTCTGGAAACCTTGAGATAAGGTTTCCAGAACAAAGATGAACTTTAAAATCAGAAGCTTAGAGAGAAGCAGAAAACCATAAATACATTATCTGTCTGAAAAAAAAAAAAAAAAGGCTGAATCAGTCACATCCAAAGTGACTGAAGGATAGGGACAAAACTGTCTTCTTCCTTTACAGCAAACAAAGAAAAAAAAGGGTATCAAAGTATCAAAGAGGAGAAGAATGAACAACAGATATGGAAGACCAATTCCACAGACTGTTGTACAGGAAAATGCCCATCCTCCTTTCTTCCCTAGTGGTTAAGCTATGCTTGTTTTTCAGACAACTCTATCTCCAATTTTCATATCACTGGAATAGCTGGCTTAGTTTCCTGTTAAGTGTTTCAAATTCATGCATGAGTGGAGTTGTAAAAAACAGAAGAGAAAGAAAAAGAATAAAATTACTTAAGTTCAAACAAAATAAGTGTTTTTAAAAAGCACTCTATATAAAGTGTGATCTTTTTTATTGGTAAATAATCCTGACGAATTAGGATACGAGATCTTTGGGGGAAAAAAAAACCACAACTAAATTTTAAATGACACTTTAAAGATCTTACATGCAGCACACTGATCTTTCTTAGCAAGCAATATTAACTCATTTGTGAAATCCTATAAAACTGGAATGTGGGACAGCATTATACTTTCCCTGGTCAGACTGACCCAGTGTTCTCCTCCTCTGAACCTTCTAAGAAATTGCTGTTGTGGAGAGGAAAGTGAAGGATGAAATTGCCTGGCAAGACACTGGAGCTGCTTAAAAAATACATTTTGTTTTCAAAACTTCGAAATAAGTTATTTAATACACATTAATTTTGAAGATGCCACAAAATTACAAACTCATTTGACAAAATCGTGCTGCTTTCTGAACACAGAGACCAATATATACAACAGAAACTGACACAACCAGTAAGTTATCTAAGAGAGCTTTAACTGGAGAAGAAAAAAGAAAAAAACCTGATGTTTCACATGAGAGACAAGCACTTATTTCCTCATCACACAAACTAAAAAAAATGTTTCCCTGTAAAACTACTACCATTATAACAGATATATCATTATTTTTATATTTTATCTAAAAAAAATTAAATACGCCTTAGGAGAAATACAAGAACCACTGTTGTACTTTTAGTAAAACAATGACATATGTTCTATGAAAGTGACAGCTTGTAATACACAGTAGCAAATATCCATGCAATTCCCATAGAAATATTGTCTGGTAATTCAACAAAGACCAACATCCTGACAATATAGTAATCTATCGTTAGCATTAAATGTTCAGTCCTAAGACTTTAATTGCAACAAGACGTGAAGCTCTGAGATTTAAGACTGGCAAAGTGTTCATTCAGCAGGCATGGACAAGGAGCACATATTTTATACATGCTGATGCATATAAGTCATTGTTTGCTAGCCTGGCTGTGAGCACGCAAAGTAAAACTGTACACACAACCACAAGGCTCCTTCTCTCGTTATGCCTGTACCCAGGAAAATTTCTAGATATACAAACACACATACACGTATACACACTCACAACATACAAGCAAAGAACACTGCAAAGGAAAACATGAAAAGAACGTTGCTTTTCCCTGTGATTCTTTTATGGTTGTGGCTTGGGGGTTTTTTGATTGTTTTGGGTTTTATTGTTGTTGGTTGATTTTGTTTCTTGGTGTGTTTTTTTTGTTTGTTTTTTTTTTTTTGCCTGCCAGTCACTCTCTTTTTTTTTTTTTCCCTTTTGTTGAAGTAAGGAACTGAAAACAGCATTGCAGCCAAGCAGAACTTAAGCCAGGCAATGTGCAGCACAAACACAGTTTTGGGGAATCACCAAACAAAATCTGAAGAAAGGTAGTATGGCAACAAGAGGCCTTCATTTCAAGTGAAGACAACATACACTTCAGATACGCTGTAGCTAAAGAGAAGTAGGCTATAATTAATGCACATACAGAGGTCCAGTTCAGAAATACCTTCTCCTGAAGTTTAAAACAAACATACACAGATGTCGAGAAACAGTCAGGAGAAGATGCACTTAAAATAGTAATATCTGTTTACAAATTCAAGTTGCTGCTTGGTAGAAACTTGATTTCTGTAACATGTCCCCAAGATACAATCTAATACTAAAACTTATCCTGCGGTAGGTCTACTTTTCAATTACTAGAAGTAAGCATACAAGGTGTATAATTAGTTACGACACTGGGACAGGCATACATGTTTCAACACAGGCAGAGCTCTGAACAAATTTTTGGCAGTATATGACAGGACTTAAATTCAAAGCTCAAAGGCAGAGTATACAATAATATAAGAAAAAAAAAAGAAAATAGAAAAAACACAACCCACCCTTCAACTTATAAAGTTCTCACACCAAATGATTTTTGAAGGTATGAACATATTCAGCTGAAACACCCTTCATAAGCTAGAGAGAAAAAAAATATTGCCCTGAAGCACTAAAATGGACTATATTACAAATTAAGAAAAGAAACTCAATCCTTTGAATAGTGCCTTTTCTTTTAGTGAAAGGGTGTAATTCTTCCCTAAAGACTACATTATGACAAAACATTTATATAAATCAAAGAAGATTTCTTTAATGACTCTGGGCAAAAGATCTTAAATCTGGGATGAAACACCAAATTCTATCAATTCTAAAATAAATTAGGCAAGGATTATACAAGTAATACTTATCTTGGCATTAGAGGGAAAAAAAAAAAGCAACACACAAAAAAAACTCAGAAAATTAATGTCAAATACATATCACCAACATGCCTTCAACTGATAGTCCCTAGGAGGGCCTTCAGGAATAAATTTGTAAGGGATCTCTGAGCAGTTCAGTTAGGTATCTATCTTCTAAACATTTTCATTTAGGAAACAAGATCCCAAATTAAATATAATGGGTATGCCCATAAAGATTAACTTTATGGACGCCTTCTTTCATTACACAGAACTGGTCCTGAACTACTTTATGCAAGCTTTCTCAGGTGTTTGCAAGGATCTCCCTATTCTGCCATATTCTCTACAAAGAATTTAAAATATTTTTTCAACAGGAAGTCCCATGATCATAGTTTTCTGTAACAGCAAACAGTGAAATTACAAGTATACAAATTTGTGGGGCTACCTTGGAAAGTATGCCTTAAGTTAAAATAGTCATAATCAATAGACTTTTTCTGACTGAAATTCACGAAGCTAAAATTGTATAAGACACGCACTTCTTTTTTAGAGTTTTCAGGTGTTTAGAAAACAATTTACATATTCTCAATAAAAAGCACAACAGACACTTAATTTTGGTACCTATCTTATAAACGTTAACATCATTAACTTCTTTAATTTCCCACTTAAGATGAAATTTTTAAAAAAAATGTATTATCATTCTAAAATTAGTGTAGTAATGATATCTTCATCAGCTTAGAGAGATGATGTCGCACTGTTGGCAGATATATTTCCTCTGTCAGCATATACCATGTACTATCTAGACAAAAACTGACAATAATCCTCTTTTTCTTCCTTCAGATACTTAACCAAAGCCATGGTCCTTGCCAAATACTTGGAAAGAGTGTGCATATGATGTCACACACATTGTGTGAAGGAAGAAATAAAATTTTCAAAGTCAGGGTTTCCCATGAAGAAAGCACAGCACCAGCTGTGGTAATAGGGTTAACACTTATGATTAAACCATTTAAGTCTTCCTCAGTAAAACCCAGTACCTTTAATAGTGGTACCACCACTACTGTTAAGCAGTCTCCTTAACCACCTGCATAGTAGTACAGTAGGTCACACTCAGTGTTAGTTCAGTGCATGAACATAGCAGGACGAAAAATCTTGGGGAGGAAAGAAACAAAGTTGACAGCATCTTTGCAGCAGCAAAGCCAGCAGAATGATGGGTTGCATCAACAGTCATATCACCAGCAGAGATAAATAAGTCATTGTCCCACTCTACTCAGCACTTGTCAGACTGCACCTGGAGTACTCTGTGCAGTTTTGGTGCCCACTGTACAAAAAAGATGCAGAGAGGCATTTTGTTCAGCCCTGAGAAGGCTTAAGGAAGAGCTTATTACCAGATACCAGTACATAAAGGGTGGCTACCAGAATGATGGAGACTCCCTTTTTACAAGGATTCACATAGAAAAGACAAGGGGCAACAGGTACAAGTCACTCCTGGGGAGATTCCAATTGGAATCTAGGAGAAAATTTTTCACAATTAAAACAACTGGACATCGGAATAATTTCTCAAGTAGGGGGTTCCCCTATATTGGTCAGTTTTAAGACTCAGTTTGACAGGGTGCTGAGCCATCTCATTTAAACTATACTATCACCTTGGCATCCCTTCTGATCTAGCATTCTGTGATTCTGTGATTGATCTGAGTACAGCTCAAAAATACCAACTTGTATTAGCCTTGTCTAAATCGTGCCTGCCTCAGAAACCACACCCATTTCTCTTTCAGACTCATACACACAATACTTGGAGAAGACTAGATTCACCTAGGGAAGGAAAGACTTCATCCTGTATACTTTTGTAGGCATTGATCCTGCATGCAAAAGACACTGGTGCATTTCAAGTGCTGTAAATAAGTAATAGCGTAAAACTAGTATGAATAAATATGAAGATACTACTATAAAGTGCATTTCAGAGTTACAATCCATCTCAGAACAACAAATAATCATAAAGAGCTCTACATGGGTTCTATATCAAGCAAAGTTTGTGTCAAGAAATGTTGTACCAGATGATCCCTAAGGTCTCTTCCAACCTGGCATCCTATTATTCTGTGAACTTTATCCATAGATTTTATTCTATTTAATACATACTTGTATTTTGAGCACATTACAGTATACGAATTACCTACAGTTTTATCCTTCACGATTAACGTATCTAGATACACAAGACGATTATATTATGCAGATCACACAATTACTGATATGTATTCAGCTGTGAGGTTTTTCAACCCTGCACCTATCACTTATAATAAAATTGCTTCTTTCTTTCAGTTCATAGAAGTTGCTGCTCTAAAAGCATGACTGGACTCTTTTCCAGACAATGCCTTTTACTGAGTTCTATGAGGGTTTTGATAACTTTCATGGTGACTAAGGTGCTATTCATGGAATGGCTGTCTTCAGCATAAGACAGTTAAAAAACTTCTTCAATATACGTAATAATTCAGGTTCCCAGGATCCCTTCAGCCTGAATTGTTAATTCCACAGCCATAATTACCCATTACCAGATAATTAAGATTGGACATCAATCTCATAAAAGTCAAAGGTAAAACACCCATAAACTGATAGAAAACAACTACACAAAGAAGCAACAACCAGGTGGTCAGGATACAATTCACAGTATACTGATTAGCTTGGAGCACATCATGCAGCTTTGTCAATGCTGAAAGTGAGGTATGACCAGGACATTGTAAATTAATTGACAAGTTGTACATTCCTACTAAGATTAACCTTGGAGTAACAGTCTTCTGTACATACATTCATAAGAATCAGAACTTTAAAAGTTTGGTGCCAATTCCTTGATCTGTTCCATCAGCTCATTCTAAATAAACCGCAAATGAACTGACACACATATTCCATATTTTTATATGAGAAAGGTCCTAGAATGTTATCTGCCTTTAAGCCTATGATTTAGTTTTGAAACACATTTTCTTCTTATCCTGGGATGACATTTCAAGATGCCAGTTAATTGAGAGAGAACTTTTTTTGTACCAAAGGCTAGCAATAAGTACAGCACAACTGCTCTAACGAAACACTCATACTTCCAATGAACTCTTTAATGCTTCAAATATACCAGCTTCTAACTTGTCTGGATCTAAGTTAAGCAGCACCTGTATCTCTTCACACACAACTCAGAAATTCTGCAAGCCGGTCTCAGTGTCTTGCAGCACTGCAACTCTGAATAAAAGAATTTATCTGCTAAGTAACATGATTTAATTTCAGCTGAACTTCCATTAACTTTTAAATAATTAATGAACTTTTCTATGCATTTGCCCATCCTGGCACTGCATTTTGCCAACACCTGATATCTCTCAATATTTTGTAAGTAGCATCAGTTATAAAGAGTTACTTTCCCAAGACTCTCCTATTATGAGCAGCAGGTTCCTAAAATCTTTTCAGTCCTGAAGATTTTTTACAGAAAATACAGAGGTACTTCCTGCAACACAACAATAATTAACTAAGCCTGCATATTGTGAGAGAATTCCCATGATAATATAATCACCATATACTTCAATTTATTTTATAACAGCAATAGAACCCAAGATAAATAGATTAAAGATGCTCTTTTGCAGGCCACTTCTGGTCATTCTTCTATAATGTATGACAAAAGACATAGTGTTGGCCCTTTCGTGCAGTATTGTCATCATAAATGGAAGTCATCAGTCTTCTTGAAGGAGGTCCTTAATTTAGGAGAAAAATGCAGGGATTCTTTTACAGATCAAATCCTGCACTGTTTTTTCAGCGAAAATATCTACAAGCGCTGGCATGGTCATCTTTAGTTCCCAGAAACAGAGAGCTATCAGGGGCCTAGTTGTGAGCAGGCCTGTTACCATTACTGTAATATATTTTATAAGACACAGGTTCACAACACTGGGTTTGGTTTAAGTAATGCTTATGGGAACATATTCAAATCACAGAGTAAGATAACAATATATTTCTCAAAAGAGACACAGTGTGTTGTGTGCAATATATGGAACAGGTAAGAAAGCTGAGGACAAACAGAGATAAAATAAGAAATACAAAACTTCACACTGAAACCGTATTTTCTAAAATGTTCTCCTAAGATTAAAAGGAGGAACAATATTTGGTTTCCCTTCCAGCAGTCCCTTCCCTTTCACAGACACTTTTTAGGATTGATCTGTCTTACTTTTACTTAAGAACCAGAACTACACATACACAGAGGTATTTGTATGTATGTATGCACTATATGTGTATTATGTATGTGGGTATATGCATGTATGTGTTAATGCATTTATAAAGACATACAGTCTATGTATATAGTACATATACATACATGCATAACACTCCCACACATAGAGGAAAGCTGCAGCAGAATTTCTGGGAGTTTTTTCTTCTACTATATCTGCAGTTTCCATACACTCCCCAATATATTTTTTCGGTATTAAATCAAAATCATTCTTGCAATATGTAAAATAAAAGGAGCATGCATGTTTTGCTTGTTACATGTATAAATTTGTGTTGCTTTGTTATGAACTCAGCACCACAAAAGCAAAAACAATCCCAAAACCAAATTATGTTTAAACCTGAAATCTGAAGGGGAATAATCATGTCACATCCTTGAGACTTAAATCCATAAAGATGAGAACACAATTCTCTTGACTTTACCACTCAATGAGCTTCTCCCTTGTAACTGTTCAGTCTACTGTGGTTAGATTCTTCATAGATTTGGCAGCAACTGCATATTTTTTAACCCTCAGCATTTGACAGTGGGAAGACATTAACTGCCTGTATGTTCCACAGATTTATCTATAATGATCATTAATCCTCTATATAGCTCAGTGACTTCCAACTGCTGCATAGAACTCACACATTTTCACATCATACTGCAGACACCTGTGAACTACTTAATAGTAAATGGGCTATGCAATTCCACACACAAGTAACATGGTAGACAGGAAAAGTGTGCAAAGTAGGAAGGAGGCAAGTCTCTTGTGCTGCTACAGTGACTAGAAATACAAGCCTGTTCAAGCTCTTTCAGCGTTATGCCATCAGCCTCATCTATCTTCTTCCCTGCCATCACCAGCATTACAGAGACTCTTTCCTCTTACTAAAAATCATAAGACTTCTAGTATTCATAAAAGTTATCAATTTTCAGGAAATACAGAGAGCTTCTTGCATCTGACTACCAAGCCAAATCGCAAAGAACCAAGCAGCTCACACACATCATTGCTTGTCTCACACTGCCAACAGCATTCCAAAAAGCTCTTTGAGTGTAAAGCCAGCAACTGAAGAACATCTTGCTTATGGAATAATCATTTGATACTGTAAATCATTGAAATATACCAGCAGATAGGTGAGATTCATCATTGATATGCAAAGTAGTACAAGTTATGTGTAGATAAGAAGAAACAGAGAAGACTGTAACTTGCATTCCAAAGGGAAAAGTTAAAAAGAAGAAGTTTAAGGAGTAAAAACCTGTATATCACACATCACTGATCTCCTATTGTTTCCTGTTCCTACTTAACTTTCTTGTTGTTTTATCATGTGAATTGTATCAGCTTAAATTCCTTTAGAGATCTTTAGTTATATAACACATGCAATTTCACACATTGCTTTTTAATATTTGCACCAAAGTGCAGAGAAAATCTTAATGCCAGTTTGTGCACTGAAGAACATAAATTCCTCAGCTTTTTTACATTTCTTACATAATCACTTTGGCAGTTGGCTTCTAGTAACATTTATTTTGATCAGGCATACTGCATGGGATATCAGAAACAAGGCATCTTCAAAAGCCAACTCAAAATACATCTGCACCTGAAATATAGTCATGCCTAGCACAGAATAAAGTTGTACTTTTTCATTATTATTTAATCTAATTTTTACTAATTCTGAGCATCTTCAGCAGAACAGCAAAGCATTTTTTATGATGCTTTCTAGGACTCTGTACAGAATGTAATTTTGCAAAGTTAATTATTATCAGTAGGCTTTTATAAACGTAACTGGCATCAGATTAGTATAAAGCACTGTCCAAGTGTCCTTCAGCCTATTAATTACTGTACATAATAAGTGTTCAAACATACTGATGGGGCAGAGATGTCCACTTGATTAGTACTAGGAATATACTGATAACTTCACAGTGGTGTGAGTAACAAAACCTTTGTTTAATAAAACTGACACACTGCCACAACAAAACCAAAGGAGTTTGACCAATAAGAGTCTATAAAAACAACTACAAAAGAAATTACGTAGAAATTATAATTGGCATATACTAAACAAAAAAGGGGGGAAAGCCCTTTCAGGGAAATAATTCCCTCAGTTCAAAAACGGCATTAAATGGGACTTCCAAATTAATTTACCTTTTATTTACTATACTTCAATTCAATTTCTTAACAGTTTTATTGCAAAAAACACCAGGATATTTCAGTAAAGAGAAGTGGTTCATCATGCTGAGCACATCTTTCTAAATGTCAAATGCTACATTTCAACACGAAAATGTATTTGATTCCTAACTGGCCCTTTCATCTTTGATTTGGAAACCATGTAGTAAGTTTTAGATTCATCAAAGCTAATATCAGTCTAGTAATGAAAGGATGTTTTAAACTAAGTAGGCACTACTACATTTGTTCCAGCTCATGTTTGAGGATTTTGTTCAATTTAAGTATTTGTTTAATTCAAATCACAAAATATAAGAGCTTCTCTTTCGAGGAAAGTGGAATTCAGTATCAGCATATCAAATGTCTCCAGTGTTTGAATAACAAAAAAAGTAAAAGATTAACTTTGCTGAATTTTCTCTCAAACACAATTTTTTTGGAGGCAGTTGTTCCTACAATCAGCTACTATACTGCTGGTCCCTTTGGCTTCAACATTCTCAACTCAAATAAAAGGTGCAGTCACGCTTCACTTTTTTATCAGAAATGTAAAGAAAAACTCCTGATTTCCTATTAGTAAATGATGACCACTCACACTTTTTGAAGATGTCAATCTAAACAGTGCATCTGAAACAAGGAAGTCTTAAGAATTTTCCTGTGGCCCACTAGATTTATCATCTTTAAAGTCCTCATAGGGTGCTATATGCAAAGTGCAAAGGAGGTAACTAGATTTTATTCAACAGTTACACATAAATCCATTGATTTCGATGTCTTTACTCCAGCTTTCAACCTAGCTATCAATAGGACTGGCATTAGACTCTTATGCCTCACAAAGAAATAAGAGAAGCTATTAAATTATAATTTAATAGATCCTTATATATATAATATATATATAATTTCTGTATATTATATATAAAATACAGGTTTAATTTTTTTTTTACCAAAATGCCCTTACAAAAGTCATATGAAGTTTTATATCATATAATTTCAGTTACAAATTTACTAATAAAAAAGTAATTAAGATGCATTAATTAAGGTCAACTATAGAGGTCAGAAATAAACATGTATTTTTCCTATGGTTAAAACTGAGAGCTCAGAGTTAAGTTTGATTTGGTTAACAATCAAGGTAAGACAGGCTTCAAAGAAATTTAAAAAGCAAAATGTATTTGAATATTGTACTAGATTAAGTGGAAGCCATGCCTTAGCAGAATGAGAAAGCAGTGTCGTAACTAATATTTTTAGCTTCCTGGGTGGCAAATATAGAAGAAACAGCAAGATATTCTCAGCCAAATTTGTGTCTCAGACAAAGCTATGTCAATGTTTTTACAACACCAGAAGTGAATCTGAAGCTTGGCTAGCAGCAATATTGTAAAATACATTATAATTTACATTTGCAGATTTGTTTCAAGAAATTTGTAAGAGTCATTGGGTTTGATAAAAAAAAAATTAATAAATAGAAAAAGTGTACTATTGAGGACTCTTCAAGTACACTTTATCTGGACAGCTTTAAAAAACAAGAGCAATACACTTCTTAGTTACAGAAAAAAGTTTTCCCCTTGTAAATGGCACTTAAATGAAACTAACAGGATTGACAAGTACCTCACAAGCAAGCCTTGGCAACACTTAATGCAAGTTCATCTCTTCAGCATTTTTAGCAAAATTCCTTCACAACTGTTTGTCTTTGCAACAACTCCTAAAAAGCTCATTAGTGCCAGCCTTGGTTTATCTCCCATGTCGTTCATTTATCCCTGGGATGCATTATCAACGTGTGGCACATGTCCTTGACATGCACAGAAGAGCTGCACCCCAGGATAGCTGCATGCATGACAATAGTGTTGACTCTTACTCCTTTATGGTTGCTGGGATGTAACCGAGAAATCTAATAACTGTGACAGTAGGCCTTTAGGTTTTTCCTTGCCTTTCCAGACAGTGAAGCTGCACAGACACTAATGAAAGGTTAAATGAATAGGAATAGCTGACAAGAGGTACAATAAAGAAGGGACTTGGTAATCCACAGACACTGAGCAGAGATCCTTGGCTCAAGTAGAGAAAGGACAGCACATCGTCGAGTCACAATATTTAAAACAGCTTGCTATACACAGAGGCTTTTGTGTCTGGGTACATGTCTGGCTCTGGAAGAAAAAGAGAAACTGAAAAGAAATTTCAGTGTGGGGCACTTTGGCAAATGTCAGGTCACAAAAAGGGAAAAATGTTTTTTGTTTGCTGTTACATCTTTGTATTAAACATTAAAAAGCATTGACTAAAAGCACAAACCAAAAGTTCCAAAATAACACATATATAACAAATACAATAAAGTTGCAACACCAACTCAGTGTGATGCCAGCTGACAGCATGATGGGTGCTGTACATACGCTCAACTTTATTTACAGCTGATAAATGTTCATAATATGCTTTGCATACTGAAACTTTCCCCATAGTTGAAAAATTCTAACAGACCTAGTTGTTTAAGTTTTATATGCAGAAAGTGTTGTAGACATAATCTATTGTAATATGCTGCAGAAACACAGCTGAACTTCCAGGCAGTGCACCAGACCATGGTGACTTTAAAATCTTTTTTTAGTGGTTAGCTTATGGTATTTTGATTTCTTTACAAATCAGCACTATGGACATTCTGATTCTCCTAATTTAAAAATAACTAGCATGTTTTTAAAAATTCTCTAGCTTTTTGTAATTATGTAAAAAAATCTAAGTACATACTAGAATATTTTAACTCCATGGAAAAAAAAAACCAACAAAAACATCTAAAAAGAAACAGAAAAAACTCTAAAGTAACAAATCAGAAACAAATCTGATTATCTGAATTTGTGGGCTTCTGCATTAAGTATTTCAAGAGAGAAGTACTGAAGCAGATGCTGCAGATGAAAAGAATTCTCTCTCAAAAACCTTGATTTACCTGCAATAAGAGAGAAAAAAAGGTATCTGCATATGTGTCTGGAGTATAAAATATACATATATATATAATATGTGGTGAGAGTATTATGGAAAGAGTCTAAAATGAGAGAACCTCTACGAACAACCATATTAAATCATTGCAGAACTCCTGAGTATGCTAAAATTCTAATAATCAACAAATAAAGGCTTTTACTAGCACGGCACATAAAGAGAGCTACCGTGCAAGAGCTAAAGGAGACAAATCTCGTTGTTTATCTCACTGGATTATATAACTTACTTAAACAGTAAATAAGTTTGTCCAAAGTGATGCTTGTAAAAGCTGCCATATAACTATAAACAGCAATTATGATCAATGTGGTCTTAGAACAAATACAACAGAATTCAGGTGGAGTGAAAATGACAAATAATGCAAAGTTTAAACAGATGCTTTTTATTAAACTGTGCTAAATCCAATTCCTCTAAATTAGGTACAAATTCCTGACTAGATTAGGAAGTAATACACATTTCCAAAATGATAGATACGCTCTATTTGGCTTGTATTTTTGAGGAAACTTCTGGTATCTCCAGATATGCACATTTTTTCCTAACATATACTAATACTAGACATTAAATCAAATTATATTAGTAAATCAAAATATCTGTACAAACTTTGAAGTCAGGACTGTTTCATTGAACAATGTCCAATGAAGAAGAGACTTCAAATTCTGGTAACAGTGTCCAAAGTACAAAATTAAAACAGACACTGCCAGAAACCCCCATCTTTGTGAAAAACTCAATTTCAAGGGGGAAAAAATATAAATTTGGGGGTTGTATGAAATCCAACATTTTTCTTGAATTTAATATAATTGCTCTGCTGTTGGTAATTTTTGTTTTGCTTGAAATTGACAAGATCTGCAGTCAGATGTTAATTCCAGTTACATACATGCATGTCTAGAACAGAATAAAGCCACCTCAAAGCCTAAGTTCTAGGTCTTTGGCTCTAGAAAAAAAAAAAAAAAGTTAGCAATCAGCCTTCCCTTACTCAGAATATTTTTCTCCTGTTTCTTACCTGCATCATATCTAATACAATCATGAAGTTCCCTCTAGCTCTATAAAGGAACTTAACTGATCAGTGATCCTTTACAGTTCCTTCCCATTTTCAAAAGCAATACTGACAGCGAGGGCAGTATTTACCTTTCAGAGTAAGTGTTCTTGTTTTCATTCAGCAGTGCTTTCAATTTACAACTTGAAAGGACATGGAAAATATGTGAGAACATCTGCTATGAAATACAGAAAGTTAAATACTGCTTATTATTGTGCAGCATACTAAAGACCTCCTAAATGATTTCTAACTTACATTTTATTTACCAAATTCGTTTGAAATCTTACATTGTTTGACAACTTAGTCATGTGTGTATAGAAACACACACACATGCACACCTCCACTTTCCAGTTACTAAGTGCAATATAACATAAAAAATAATGATAATTCCATAGTCATGTTTCAGAATCCAGATTTTAAGCAGTGTCTTAGTTAAAATTTATTTGTAAATTTATTTGTAAACATTTGTTTTTCAGAAAACCAGTAATGCTAGTGGTAATTTGCTGACAGTATTTTCACCTACCATAATATTTACACATACCATTTGTAATGGCTTTTATTGTTTAATCTCCACGGCATTTCAGTGTTGGATACTATGGAATTACAGTTATTTAGCAGGCTATAAATAATGTAGTTGGCATGTACAATTGATATTTAAAATGTCTTACGACAACTGTAAAAGCCTCATTACATACTAGCAAATCATTTCTAACAAGAAGTTCAGCTCACAAGTACCAAAGCAAACCTGCAGTCTATGCTGCAAGCATATTTCTTTAAGTGATACACATTTAATGCAGTGTGCAATGGACTACACATATAGACTACAAATAAGTAAGAAAGCGAACTTCCATATTAATATGGCTATCGTAGTTTTCTAAAATAAAAAAAAAAAGAAAAAAAGGAATTGTGAGTAACAACAGAAAGAAGAGCTTACTTTCCCCTCCCCCCTTTATGAACTAGTGTCCAATTTCTTCTTTCCTGAACAGCTGTATTATCCAACTTAAGTTGCTCTGCTAATTTCAGTCCCACAAGGACTAACTTGGAAGGCAAAAAAGTACTTGAAAAGATCAATTTGCTGGGAAAGATCAAATGAGAAAACTGTGGGGACAGCACCAGGTCAGAGTGTGAAGAACTAAGCAGACCTGTTCTTCATTAACTTAAGCTCTCTAGGGACGTCACACACTACCTGTCCATGGGCTTATTGAACTGCCTAACCCTCATCTCTGTACCATTCTTCTGGGCCCAAACGAATCATATGCTGCTGCTGACAAGTTAGCAGGGGACTGCGGCTGCAACATGAAAGTACTATTCTTTCTTGTCTAAATTGGGCAGATTTTTGAAAAGACGACACAGTACTGACTCATGACATGGCAAGATGAAATGAGAGGTCTGGGCTGGTCTTCGAGCTGTGCAGATAAAAGTAATCAAATGACACTCCTGGAATGCAAATTGGCATTCTTGACTGCAGCAATTGCACAACCATGAAACATCTCTGACAGCAAGCAAGATTAGGACAAAATGTTATGTAAAGCACTGAACTCAAAAACTCACTAGAAAATTCAAAATGTAACACTTACATTTAAATATAGCAATAGTCATCTCTGCTTATGTCTTTTACTTTAATGTAATCACATACCCACCTGTCACAAATACCTCAATAATAAAAATGCAATGCGATTAAAGACATGCTCAGTTTTCCCCCCTAAAATGCCACAGTCTTGTCTTTTCACAGAATAACATACCAAAGCAGTGGGGTTTTGTTATATGTAAGATGTGTGCTTAAAGCACATTTCATAATCCCGGGGTCTTAAAAGGAGTTTCAAAATTTGCTTATAATGAATTAGTTTATAATTTACATTTAGATTTTCCTGCATCTGGATCAGGTAAAGATGGATCATCTGAAATAATTAGGGAGACCATTTAAAAATTCATGTGCTTTAGGAATTAAAAGCAGAACACACGTAGAGCTGGATGGTTCATTAATACTGGACAGGTTAAAATGAAATGACAGTGTATCAGACAGCTCATATGCCCCATTAAATTTCAGGTTAAAAATTACTGCAATTTTTAAGGGCAAGGGAAGCTCCACATGGTTCTACAGGAACTTGGTATTCTAGTACAAATCTGATAATCAGACTTATTAAATATTACTGTCTAAAATGAACTCATTTAAACTGTGAACTGTGTACTCTGAAATTATGACAAAAACACTATCTCATTTTAAAATTTTTCTATGTAGATAATGAAAAATAGAAAGCCCCTTCCACTAAAAAATATTTCAACAGTTATGTACAGTTAGCATACAGGTTAAGAAAAGAAATATGTAATATTGTGCCTTCATTTCTCACCTAAAAATTGCTTCAAACCATCTTAACTGCTGTCCAGACACAAAAAGACATTCATTGTCACTTTAATCCTGAGTACACCAGATTATTACATGATGTCTTTTGTTCATCAATTTTACAAGAGCTTGACTCTAGGGTAAATGGGAACCTTCATAAATCGCATGCTGCTTTCAAAACCACTTTAATTTCTGTCAGTGTTACTGTAACCACAGTCTTGAGCACATGCTGGGTTTCCCCCCTCCTCTTTTTTTTTTAATTTTATTTTTTATTTATTGTTGCCTACATTTGACATCCTACAGTCCAATTGTGGCTTTGATCACTGAAACAAGACATGACATGTTAGGGAGTGAAGGAACAAATACAAACCTTCCACCTCAAATGCTCTCTTACTTACACATACATTGTATCAATAGTTTGAATGTGGTATATACATACGTATGTGTATATACATATGCATGTCTGTATATATGTATGTGTACATATATATATATGCATATATATATATACACACACACATACATATATGCATGTGTGTGTGCATGTGCATATATATATTCATCTCACACAAGACAGATAGAAGATATCCTTGGAGTGATGTGACAAAAGCTGACTCAAAGCAGTGCAATAGTCAAACAGCAACTGTAAATATATTACTTCATTGAATAAAGGCTGATCACTGTCACTAACTGAGGACAGTCTACCACAAATAGTTATCACCATGCATTTTAAGTTTAGTCATGGCTCTAAATGTGCTTGTTCTTCTCAGCTGTTTAATCTCTCCTCACATCTCAAGCCAGACAGGCAGACTTCAGTCAGATGTGGTCCTCTGTCATTTTGACTTTTAATTTTTAAATTAAGAGGTCGTGAAAGAAAAAAACGTGCGTTACAAAAGCACTGCTGTAAAGGAGACCTGCATTTGCACAGCACATGAAATAAGCATCAAAAACTTGCTCGAAGTTGTTTTGGGGGCTTCCCCTCTCCCTTTTAGTTAGGGCAACAACGTAACTCTCCAAGTTCTGGTAACAGCCGCTGATTGGAGAGGTGCAAACTAAAAACACATGCACAACAAAAAGAAAACGAGTTACGGAGGAAAGGTGGATTTACACTTCCCTCTCCCCGCCTCAGGCGCTGCTTCACACGCAAACACGCAGCTCCTTCCCCCGCTCTCAAAGGTTACCTTTACCGGATTTGTAAACCTTATTTCCGAGCAGAAGGTGGTGTCCAAAAAAAGTTCAGACCACTGTATGTCCGATTCAACCCCAGTTCACCTTCAGTCTCCTTCCCTCCATAGGCATACACGTTTTTCTTACACGAGCCTCCCATCCTTAATGGAGGGAGGAGGTGGTAAAAATCATGTGGCCACCCCACTTCAACCTCCTAAATTCAAAGTTTAGCACAGCCTCTTAGTCATTTTTTCCCCCAATCCACGCAGCACAGAGCTGATTTATTTATTATCCTCCTCCTTCGCCTTTCCCGGTTGCTTGTTTATTTGAAGGCTGAAACACACCGGATAGCGAGCAGGACTGCTTGTGTTACTGCACAATTTATTAATCAAATAAAATCAAATGCTAGAATTAAAACGAAAGGCTGCTGGAAACTTCTTACCATCTCTGCATGCTCGTTGTCAAGTGCACCCCCTGCCTCTCGATCTCCTCTCAGCGGCAGTGCCTGCACCCTTCCTTTTGCCTCTGGTCTCTCAGTGCCTCTCTTTCCCCCTCTCTCTCCGACTCCGTCTTCCCCACTCCCCACTCCCCGTGATTTGAACTAAAATATATATACATATATATATATATATATACACACACACTCCCCGCTTAAAAAAAAAAAAAAATAAAAAAGGCAGTAGCAGGAATGAGAGTCTGTTTCTCTCCCCCGCCCTCCCCGCCCTCTCACTGACTCTTCCAAAACTTCAGCCCCCAAAGTTCAGCCCGAGCAAGCAGAGAAGAAAAGAGAAAGCTTTCCGAGGAGAGCTGGAAGTGATGGGAGGAGGGACCCAGGTTCGGGTCAGAGCCTCCACAGGTTGGTTTGTTGTTGTTGGGTTGTTTGGCTGGGGAGGGAGAGGCGGAGAGGCTGCGAGTGGGTCTGAGGGCAGTTTTTACTTCCTCCTAACCCCGCGCTCCTGGGCAAGAGCGGCAAACAGGGAGGCAGAGGAAAGGGCAAAGAGCAGTACCGGGGGTGCGAAAAAGTAACCCCCTATCTCTCGTCGTCGTCGTCCCCTCCCCCCCACCCCCAACTTTCTGTGCCAGACGGTGACTGCGGCAGAGGCCGCCCGCGCCCAGCTGTCAAAAACGCCCAGCGGCCGCCGCCAACTTCGTGGTGAGGGCGGCCGGCGGCGCCGCGCTGGACTGTCCGCCTCTCTGGCCTCCCTCTTCCCTCGTTCCCCTTTCCGCTCCTCTGCCCGGTTCCCCCTCGCAGCGACTGCAGTCTCTCTGGCTGCTTCTCCTCTTCCTTATCAGCTCCAGGCGCCGCTGGAGCTAGCGAGCGAGAAGGCGGCAAGGAGAAAGGTGGAAGGAGGGCTGAGAGAAGGGAGAGACACGGCGGGAAAGTAAGCGTAGCCCAGAGGAGGGAGTAAGGAGCTGGAGAGGAGCGGAGAGCGCGTTAGAAGGGAAGCGAAAAGTTAGGCAGATAAAAAGTTTTCGCTCGTGGTGCCGGTTTCCCGCTTCCCACCCATTGCTCCATCAGCTCCCGGGGCTCTGCTGCGGCTGCTGCTGCTGCTCGATGTGGGATCCGAAGAAATTTTTGTAAAAGGGTGGGTTTTTTTGGTTCGGGTGGGGGGGGGGCGAAGGGGGGAGGGAGGCGGGAGGAGGTGAGCCGTCACGGTTGTACGTTTGCAGGGAACAGACAAGAGTCACATCTGTGTGTGACACGGAGCCAAGTCAAGCGAAACCCTGCCCCGGCGACGGCGGCCGAGTGCAGAGCTGCGGCCCTCGGTGCGCAGGCACACAACGGCTGCCGCGCGCGCCCTTAGGGAGCGCGCGGGGAGGGGGAGGGGACTTTTCCGCGGCCGCTCACGTATCGCCCGCCCCGGGGCTCGGCCTGACTAGCGGGTGCGGTGGGTAGGCGTTGCCGTTATCTGTCGTTGCACACCGGCGACGTTTCTGCTTGGTCAGCACCTCGGCGGGAGAAGGGCTGCGGGCCGTCAGTCCCCTTTTGGAGCTTTCCCTTGCGAGATCTTTCGTTACCGTTCCCTTTATGTTGTCCCACTTGTCCTCCTCTCACAACGTTGAGGGGGTGGCAGTACGGAATGCGTCGTATGGGTTGCTTGACAAAGGGAGGATGGTATAAGGCTGTCGTGCTTTATGCAAAGGTATCGATAGCCGAGCCTATCTGGCTATCCTTAGTCCTGCTTGTGAAGGCGCTGAGGGTCACTAGTCCTATCAAAACTGGCTCCCTTCCTCGGGCTTTGTAAAAACACAAGATCAGGACCTGATCTTTAAAAGGTGAACAGTAGGAGAACTTTTAGGTGACATGAAATACCAATACTAGGGCGTTTTACATCCTTCTCCCTTTTGATGTGACTGGACACTTGGATGACCCAACACGCACTTAAAAGAATCAAGAAGAGTGATCAAGTATATGAAACAGGTAGCTGATCGGCACTTCTAATTTTTTTCTGTATCTGCTATGGACTAAAACCACAGCAAACTCTTAGTGTAATGAATGGCATGTCCTGGTGTAGTACCATATTTCCAAGCTTTTTACCAGTTTTTGCTGTCTTTGTCTATTTCACATGCCTGTTGGAACAGGGAAGGATGAATTATATATATTAGTATCAAACACAAGTTTTCACAAAAACTGCAGTATGATATTTGTCGATGGTATCTGTGTTTCTGTGGCAATTTAATTCTGTTTTCTGCATATTTGTCAGATACCTTCATTAAGTATAATATGTAACAGCTTATGGACAGGATTTTTAGTGTCCACACTTCAACAGGATTAGTTTTGAACCTTAAGCTGTAGACAGCGTATTTCAGGCTCAAACAATGAGTCCAAATAAGTTATTGAATTTTTAAGGATTTTGCTCTTTTTTTTTCTTTTTTTCCTCGTTTATACGGGTAACAGGACCAATAAAAAAATTCTGTGGTTTACTGTTGTACTGAAAAAAAAAAAAATTACAGGTCTAATTAAGCCATGATTTGATTTCTGTCAAAGGGGGGAGATAGGAGAAAGCTATTTAATTATTTCAAAGTCACATTTTATCGTACATAAAACCACGTTTTCCCTTTTGAACCAGTGAAGGGCCAAGAATTTGCCAAAAAATTGTGTTCACACAGCCCCCTAGTGGTTAAAACCTTGATAAATTCACATCCATGTTCCCACTTGAAGGAGGGCGGGTCCGGGGTACATTAATACGGATTAAACATGGAGTGTTGCAATTTAGCTGGTAAAAGGCATGTTCATCTGCTAGGAAGGGCATATGCCATGCCCATTACAAGACTAACCTTTTCAATACAGTTTCACTGAAGTGAATCAAAGGCTATAAACAGTTACAGTTTTGTGAAAGAGAAGGCTTTATAGTAGGTAGAGAGCCATTCAACTGAATTTAAAACCAGCTTTCCTTACTACTTTGAAAAAGTGCGGGGGGGGTGTTGTGTTTGTTGTTTGTTTGTTTGTTTACTGGGATTAGGCATTTGAAGAACATATTCCTATATAGGGTACTCCAATAGAATGATAATAACCTATATCACACATGGAAAATTTTTACCTAACCTTTGATCTAATATTTCAAACAAAGAACCTGCTAAGTGTAACACAATCAGTAATAGCTTCCAGTTACCTTATTTTTAAAGAGTGATGCCTTTGCTATCTTCCTTGATATTTAATTCAGCTTTTAAAAATCTCACTTTTTTTCCCTTCTACCTGTCAATAAGCCAGTGGCTTTTGTATTGACAGTATATTACAGCCTCTTGAAAGCTGCTGAGGAGGTAAAATAGCTGGAGGCAAGTTGGCTGTTGGGAGTTCTGATACTTGGGTCGACAGTATGGGATTATGGGATAAACATTGTGCAATAACATATTTCTCACCAAAGGATCAACAGCAAAATAGCTAACTGGTGATATTTGAATATATGTAGTTATTTGACTTCAGAATGAACAAGCTCCAAGCTTTTCCAAATTTTGCTTCTTTCAGAATAACATGTTCGGTTTCATACACAATAGTATTTTAAACTTGCATCAAGTTCTTTCTTTCAAGTTTGCCTGCTATGTGGCATATTGCAAGATAATCCTAAAAAAATAGGGCTCTCATTTAAATACTATACCATCCGCCTGCACAGTGACTTTTGTTTGTTTATATTGCTGTGGTGACTGTCATCAGCACACATCACACATATTGCAGGAAATGACACCCTATCTTTACTTTTAGATTAATGAACACCTGAAAATACTATGTACAGTGAAGAGAACAGTATCTCTGACTATTTCAGCCTCATCCATAGGAATATCTACCCTATACAGCAAATACTTTCTCACTGTAATTTTCCTTCTACTTGATCTATAACCTTCATGAAACTAATAGTACTCATTGGTCTGATATTAGCATGACAAAGTCAGATATAAAAATATTTGTGTTCACTTCTATTTTCTTCTTCCAAATTGGAGCACTGAGATCATGCAAGTTTGAGATAAAAGGAGGAACTGCAGCCTAAGGGTAATAGGAGTATGAATTATCTGAATTGTGATGTCTCTAGAATATGATCTTGGTTCACTTGAATCTTCTGCCCATTTTGCAAACCTGGAGATTTTACCCAACCAACAAATCAGAAGGTGGGACATAAGGCACCAGTAGCCTATAGGAGGTTAGAGTAACAGTACAAATTAAAATCCTTTGTATTTGCGTACATGACAAAGTGTGAAAGAACTCTTCTAGAGAATAATATCTTTGAAATGTAAATGAAAAACCACTTTACTGGTAGAAAGACAGAAACACAGAAATTTTGCCCAGTCCTGAATATAAAACTAATTTTCTATGAATCACAATTAGTAAAGGGGAAAATAATCAAATTGAGCATAAAAGTAATCCTAATCTGATTGTTAATTTTACTTTGAAATACAGCTGTAACATCCATACATATACTGAACATTTATATGGAGATCATATGCTGAGTATTACTCTACAGCAGGTATCATGGCTTATAGGATATCATAAGAAATCAGGTAGGCTCTTACTTCCTATTGGAGATTTCTCTTTTCCCCCTTTTCCTTTTTATCCCCTCTTTCCAAATGTTTGTATTTGAGTTTTATGCTACTTAATCTGTCAGATTCTGACATTTCAGAAGAACTTCAACCTTTTCAAGAATCTGATTAAGAGGCAATATCTATGCATTTATTATAAGGAAAAAAAAAAAAAAAAGACAGACTAATGCTTTCCCTGGAATACTATAATTTCATGGTATTTTAGAGAAAGAATTTGATATTTGACCTGATATTGACAGGGAATCAAGGATGCTTCTTCTGCAGGATTTCACCTACATGTAGCTATGGACCACAGGGACCTGAGCCAAGAATTGAAAAACTAGTGACCAAACATAAACATTTTGTTTAAAGTGACTTGCCCAGTATTACACAGGAGCTCAGAGACAGGGGTACAATCTAATTCTCCAAGGTGAGATTTTGCATTACCTGTAAGTCTATCTTCCTGCCTCATTCACACACCTTAAAACTTCGTCAGTAGATTAAGCAGGAGTCTCAAGAAAGAAGCTTCATTCATTATAGAGACATTCATTTTAATTTAAATAATACCATCCACTCTGTGTGCTTGATACAGGCAGGTCTTGCAGGGAGAAAACAGTACATGATCATACTATTTCAGACACTATGCACTCATCATTTGAAAGGGATGAATTAATGTTGTGTAGAAAGTTGTTATGATGGTGTTCCCAAAATTCTGAGTGTACAACTTCTAACCCCTGTTACTCAACAGACAAAATTCACCATAAAGTTTTTGAATTTATGTCAAATAATAAAACAGATGATTCAGTGTGCCAATTCAAAAAGCATTTTTTCATTCAGGAAGTAAATTTTGGAGCAGCTGCTTAGTTCTCTTTGCCTCTTGTGCTAAAATACTGAAGATGATTTGAAGTCTTTCCACACTTAAGTGTTGCTAGCATTTTTGAGGATGAAAAAAGGTTGTCTGCAGCATATCCATCTTTTTTTCCATTTATACCATATTCTCTGTACCCAATCTTTTCTAGCTCTGTTTTAGAGGTTCCTACCACACAGTTTGATTTATCCTAAACTTTCCCAAATGCATTAGCAGATGTTCTTAAAGACAAACGTGCTTCCAGTACTTTATGAGCTCGCCTGAAAGAACATATATTAAATTTAATAGATATAGATGGTGCTTAGTAGTTCTACAACTGCTTTTGTAAGGGACATTAGAAGGTTTTAAACATAAGCCAAGACACAGAACTGACAACTCACTTTAGAGATAAAAAAAATAAGGTGCAATAAGTTTCAGCAACTTGCTTAAAGTAGTAAAGAATGTAAAAATACATATTTTTGGATTTATTTGCTAGTGTACAAGAATGTACACATTTGCATGTAAAAGGTCTATAGATTGAAGTTTCTTCTTTCTCTGTTGTCACTTTCAATCGCTGCACATCAAAATTGCTTTCTATAGCTTAGTAATTGCTAGTCAGAGACCACACATAGTGTTCTTCATGCATTCTGGACTGCGTTTCTGCTTATCTCATATAACACTTGAGGATATTTTTCCCAAGTGAATCTCAGTGTTTTTCAGTTCTCTTAGTGTTTTACCATTTGTTTTCCTTATATTACTCCAGTCAAAAGTGATGGCCTTGGTGAGTTAGTTATATGCATGATGGGAAAGTCTCTTTTTTTTTTTTTTTTTCTCTTACCCAGTTTAACTGCTTCAGTCTTGAACTGTAATTGTTGGTAGGACTTTAATTCTTTCACTCTGGTATCTCACGCTGAACATTTGTGTACTTTGCTTGCTTTTGTAAATGACATAACAAATGTGTTTAACAAACTGTACCCTAGTCACAGCTGATAGTGATTGGTGGCTCAGTATCTTAAAAGTGAAAAAAAAGTCATGTAATATTGCAGGGCAAGTCACAAAAATCTGTCATGTGCAGTCTTGAAAAATTACAGCTAATATTTACCTCCTTTTAATAGAACAATTTTTCTGCTATTTACACCCTGCTTAAATAGAGGCTTAAAATGGACGTGGCAACCTAAGCTGAATGAGGTACAGAACATTAAAGAAGAGTTTAAATAATGTGGCAGTATGATTCCTTATGCATCACAACTTCTTTATTCCTTTCATAATTGCTTCAAGTATTAAAATATAAATTGATCTTCCTGTCTAGAGAAAGAAAAGAAAACAGAAGAATTGACAGCTCAATCCTTGCCTTCTTTTCAAAGGCCAGCTTTTAGATTTTGACCTCTCCTAGCAGAGGTTTTAGCTGCTTTAACACCATATATTTAATAGGTCCTCTTTGAACTTGAGCATGGTTCCGAGTCTCACATCCAAAAGACTGAGTACTCTCACTGCTCTTTGTTAGAAATGCTTTGCGGAGGACATCTACTGCACTTCTTTCCTTTTGCACATTGTGGCCAGGTGCAAAAGGGTATAGACTTTATTACAGACATTTCTTAAAATCTAAGGAACCTAAAGAAACTAATAAATTAAAATACTTTGTCCCAAACCTACTCTCCTTTTTGAAGTACTTTTTCATCCTTGCACTTCTACAACTGGACTGTAAGCCAAATACTGTTTGGAATTGACTATCTAGTGCTATCTAGATAGGACCCTGAAATTTTTTTCTGTCAGTGAATACTACTCCCTCAGGGCAGACCTAGATGTGTGGAGGACAAGGCAATCACAGAATCACAGTTCACAGAATGTTAGAGATTGGAAGGGACCTCCAAAGATCAAGTCCAACCCTGCTTCCAAAAGCAGGATCACATAGGGTAGCGAATGAGTCTAAAGAAGAGACATAGGAAGTTACCCATTTAAGGTGTGCAAGAAACTCTTCATCGTGCAATGCTCCTCCAAAAAGGCTGGCTATTCTTAGAATATCACATTGTAGCAACTGAGATTCTCTTCGTAAAATCATGTTGAATATGGTGAACATTTTAATTTGATCCTCTATTTCTGATTTCTTGGTGCATCAGAAAAGCTTCTGTGTGCGCGTACCCTCTGCCTTGTGACTTCTGCAAATGTATACACTGTGTAAAAGCAGGTAATATATTTATGTTTGATACATGCAAGGAAAAAATGTTGGTATCTCTCCAATTACTTTGTCATCTAGACACCAGAATTTTCATGTTTCACTACTCAGGTGCATCAAAACAACTACAATTGCTGGAGTAAAAAAAAAAAAAAAAAAGCCATGTAATAAGCGTCCCTAACCATCCTCCACACCTTTCTCTGAAAAACTGCTTTAAAGCCTGTCCTAGTCCAAGGTGGCAGCATTGTCCCACATACCACTGCAATGAGGTCAGGTTTGTGACCTGTTACTGCCAACTGATGGGTATTGCATAGGTAACAACTAACTATATTAATGCTAAAGAAGACATGCCACAAGCTGTGATAGAAGAACTATTACTATTACAAAATCAAGATCTTAGCAGCAGTTATTTGGCATGATCTTCAGTTCAGTGACATGAGTAGCAAATAAAATATTTGAACTTAAGATACCAGCTTTACTGTATCTAAATAATCACAGAATTAGCATTATCTTCATTTGGATACATATGGCTAGCAGCTACAGTCTTGTGTGTTTTGGTGGTATGGAAAGTACATGAATCCAAGCTTTATTGTCAGTCCCTCCCATAACATGATTGCTATTTCCTGTTTCGGTCTTTAATAATATGTCATAGGTTAGGGTTTTGGTATGTTTTCTTCTATTTTTTCCCCTTAGAAGTCTAAAGAATGGCTGAAATACTGTCCAAGTAACATTTTTTACAAGGAAGCTGACTAGTTACTGTCTCTATTCTTCTAACTCCTTCACATATTTCTCTTGAAAGACAAGAAGTACTTCCTTGTAACTTTTTAGGCTTCTTTGTGTTCTTATGCCTTTACAGACCAGACAGATCAACACAGGCATTGCTTAGTGCATTGTAAGAGATGCCAATAGAATGGGAGCTAAAATAAATCCTGTATCTGAAAAGAAGGATGATTTTTAATTGGAATACTATGTTTGTGCAGAGGAAAATCACAGCTTCTGGTCCTCCATATATAGTTTTAGGAGGCATTTAGTCAGGAAATCTGTTGTATAAGCACACCAATGGATATATTTTTCCAGACTTTAGAGGGAAATGCTGTTCATTGGGAGTGTAACTAGCTCAGAATACCTCATTTTTTTTTTTGTAACAGACATCGAAACAAGTACATTATAAGCTACTTCTAGCTCTCATAATATTTTACTCTCTACTTGCCTTATCCAGAACAATTTTACTCACCTCCAGGCTTTAAAATGCATTATGATATTACTGTTATAAAGTTTAGGCCAAAAATTTAGGTTCAAAATTTAATCACTGGTACTGGAAAAAATTAATGCATCCATCAATATATGATAGCATCAAATTAGTGATATTATGTCTTTTAGATGAAAATCAGGTGTTGTGATATTGAGCAGGGGACACAAACCATTCAGCATCACCATTGTATATGACAAACAGAAATACATTGCTTCATTTTAACTTGAATCTGTGCAGTCTGCGTGTCGCCTTGAATTCATGCAGTTGGGATCTGGACTAAATCTCAGGACATCTGTTCTGAGACAAGGTTAGTACTTGTAGGTGTTGGTCCAAAATTTTCTATACTCTCCTTAAGTGGCCTACTCCAGTACTCCATTATCTTAAATGTTAGATTTTTCTAAATATCTAAACAAATTTTTTTTCTTGCCTGTAAATAAAGTGATTCCAACCTGTCCTATTCCAGACAGACTTCATAGCAGACTTTTGAACACTGAAAGAGTATTGTCATGTTCTTTTCAGGCTTTACTTCCCCCATGGACCAAACAATGCCTCTTCCCTCAAGCATATCTTACAGGCTCTATTTTTTAGAATTATTAACACTCTTGTTGCTTTTTGCTAAGTACTACTCAACTTACCATGAATGTCAGCAAGTTCACTGAACTGATTTGTAAATACTTCTCTATCTGAAGCATTTTGTGATCCAGGCAATAGAGTGATTATCTTGTATATTTTATATGTTCTTGGTAATAGAGCTCAAAATGACATTTGGCTTTTATTATCACACTGATCTAGTCAGTTCATATTCCAGTCTTACTTGATCTCCCCATCTGTATTGGTGTCATCCACAGTACCCAGGATGCTAGTCTTTGATGGTTTGGTGGTTCTTTTTAACGTTATTCTGTGTTCCTTAAGTTACTTTTAAACAAACCATATCCACTTTCAATTTACCAAGACCCATGTGAAATATGTGTACTTTGTCACCAGAGTTGTTACCAAAATTATGATAAACATGATACTTGTCAAAATTCCTCTCTCCAAATAAGTCATGCCATGTGTTTCAAGACATAGCTGAGCCAAGTAGTTGTGACTGCTGATCCTAAGATTGCCAGTTCAGTCTAATAGTACAGATGTTATCAAGTAGGATAGAAACCAAGCTCATAAATATGTTTCACACGATTCTTTAAACTTATAGCCTAGATAGCCTAGTAGCTCTGTGCAGAATAAATTTGTATCCTGAAAAGCTTATCCATTCAGGTTTTACTACAGCCTTGGCAACAGAACACAGTGGAGTAGTAAAGACTTGTGCATTGTTCTCTGGAAACTACTTTTAAGACCTGCCCAGGATAACGGACTCTGAGGGTGCTACATTCCAGTTGGCTTGACACAGAGCTGCACGTTCACTTTATGTTATTAGACATTGTCAGAGGTTAGGGCTAAATGACTGACAGACACACCCTACCTTCCTAAAGGGGAAGAGAATGGGAATAATGGAGGGAGACTTATGAATTGGAAAAGAAAACAAAAGGTATTTAATACAAATAATAGCAATAAAATTAAATATATACAAACTCAATATGGGACCAAATCTCCCTGATGGCAGTTAGGGCACTGTCACTACTGATGATGTGGCAGAAGTCCTAAACTGGGCTCGGTGGCAGATGGAAACCTTATTCAGAGTTGGATTCTAGAAATGGACTTAGGCAGAACATATAGAGTCCTCCTCAGATGCTGGCCATTGAAGAAGAGAGCTTGACCCTTGAGATCCCTCAGCTTTGTACCAAATATGATGTAAGTGGAATGGAATATCTTGTTGGTCAATTTAGGGCAACATGTCCTGTTCATTCCTCCCTACAGGTGCAGCCTTTACTCTGTACCCGACAATGTGGTACACAAGATTTAGCCTTGGCACCGGTCATTGGCACTAACTAGAAGCATCAGGTGTTATCACTACTAGAAGCAGACACTGTCTGCAGAAATATGTTCTTAATTTCAGAAAGTTTAGATAATTAGAAAAGTCTGAGCCAAAAAAACCCAAACAAACAAACAAAAAACAGTAAAATAACTGTACAGAATTAGTTCTATTCTAACTCAAACCAGGACAGAAAAACTTAAAATTAGTACAGACTAGGTCTTACAATATGACATATCCTCAAGTTTGAAAAGTTTATTTCAGATGTCATTGTATTTCATGCATGGCCCCCTTCTTCCTAAAATCTCACTAAACCCAGGAACTGTTCAGCGTTTCCCTGCTGCGATTCCTCAGATTCTTGGATGAAGCATGTTATATAGGCATGAACATATCTGTCTGTTTGGTGAAATATGCAAAAACAGGGAATCAAATTGAAGTCTTTTGCCCTGTCTTGCAGACCAGTACCCACAGTAAAGATATTTGGCTGGCCCAGAACTAGCATGTGATACTTAAGTCGTATCCAGACTGGGAGTTTCTTAAATCACTGTATTCTCAGAAAGCAATAATTTTTGGACTAGAAGCAAGATGATTGTTTTGTTTTCTTGTAAATCTTTTCAGATTCTACTTGCGATTAGAATATGAAGTGAGAGATCTTTCCAGTATGATATTCACTAAACACATCTCATATCACAGCCAAAATTACATATCTATGTAACTTATAAGACTGTCTGTTCCAAGTAGAAATATGTTTGTTTGCAGATGTGTTTATGAAAATGTGTTTATGAAAAATGTGTTTATGAAAACAATAGGAATAAAGTAAACCAGGATTAGATAGCTTTCTATAAAGGCTGTCCAAAGATACATAACACAGGCAAAGCTGCAAATCTTAGAGATATATTAGTAGAAATTAATTGGTTACAGTATTCTTTATTAGTACAGAGCCCTAAGAATAAAAGCTTTCAAGTCATGGAGAAAACACACTCCACACAAAGGATGATTTGGATCTGTGAATTATGTCTACTAAGTCAGTTGAGAGTATTGTGTAATCTAGCCCTACATTTTAATGCAAAATTCAGGCACTATTAAACAGGGAATGAGTATTCTTCACCCTCTCTTGATAATTTCTGTTGATGTTCATGTGTCTTGTGAGCTTCCCTCAATCATTTGTCATTAAAGTCAGTTCTACTGACAATCAGATCTCCATACTGAGAGCTAGGGCAGAAAATAGTTGTGATTAAAGAGACATACAACAGCTATTACTGACCCTGAACAGTTTGTTTTGGACACCAGAGATTATTACTTTCTTTTCTTTTTTTCCCACTTTTGGTAAAAGCTTGGGTGTGTGCTTGAAAAAACAGGTCTCCAATGAGGGAGGACAATAACTGTTCGTTATCTGATTCTGTCTGCTGTTTAGGCACTGTAGTGTATTTGAGATAAACAGTAAGATTGAAAACCACATTGTTGTTATTGTTACTACTACTTAAGATGAGTGTATATATTTACTTTTCTTCTACAAACACAGGACTCTTTAAGTATGAGGGGCCACAATCAAATTCAGTCACTCCAGTCTTCAAAAAGAGCAAGAAGGAGGTTCCAGGAAACTACAGACCAGTGAGCCTCCCCTCCATCCCTGGAAAAATGATGGAGCAGCTCATTCCGGAGGTCATCTCTAGGCACTTGGAAGAGAAGAAAATGATCAGGAGCAGTCACCATGGATTTACCAAGGGGAAATCATGCTTGACTAATCTGATAGCATTCTGTGACGCTGTAACTGAATGGGTAGATGCAGAGAGACAAGTGGATGTAATCTACCTTGACCTTAATAAGGCTTTCTGTGGTAATTATAGACTATGCCTTTAAAATTTTTCACAGATCTTGAGCAGAAAGTAGTAAAAATGTAAATAAATCACTATTGGGTGTAAAAAGGAAAATAATGATTATTCTAAACAATTCCATTGGAGGGAATTCTCCCATAAGATCTCCCAAAATAATCTTTCTCTTATCTTCTCACTTCAGCCTGGGAGATACTAATTTGCTTTTGCTTGACCTTGGCTGCATTGTTTTGTCTGGTATTAACTTTCTCTGTTTTTTTCTCTCTTCCCTTTGTACAGGAGGGTAAGGGGGAGGCAGGAGGGAGAAGCTGTTACAGCTTCCCTGGTCTTTTGGCTGGGGTGGGGGGGTGTCTTAGTGCTGTTTGTTAATTGTAAATACCTGTAAATATTGTAACTACTGTATATTTGTACATATTCATGGCATTTCATTGTAGATTGTAGTTTTGCTTGTAAATACAGCTTCCATTTGCTTCCAAACAGGTAATCTGGCAAATTTAATGTTGCGGGGGGAATTTTCAACCCACCACACTTTTGACACTGTCTCCCATAACATCCTTGTGAGCAAGCTCTGGAGGTGTGGGATAGAAGAACAGACAGTGAGATAGATTAGGAACTGGTTACACAATAGAGTGCAAAGAGTGTGATCAATGGTGCCAAGTGCAGCTGGAGAGCTGTAACTAGTGGAGTCTCCCAGGGATCGGTGCTGGGTCCGGTCCTGTTCAACATCTTCATTAGTGACATTGATGAGGGGACAGAGTGACAGAGTGTCTGCTCAGCAAGTTTCCAGATGATACCAAACTGGGAGGCTTGGCTGATACACCTGAAGGCTGTGCAGCCATTCAGCGAGACTTGGACAGACTGGAGACCTGGGCAGAGAGGAACCTAATGAAGTTCAACAAGGATAAGTGCAGAGCCCTGCACCTGGGAAGGAAAAACAAACTGTACCAGTACAGGTTAGGAGGCGATCTGCTAGAGAACAGCCCTGTGGAGAAGGACCTGGGAGTCCTGGTGAATAACAAGTTATCCATGGGACAGCAATGTGCCCTTGTGGCCAAGAGAGCCAATGATATCCTGGGGTGCATTAAGAGGAGTGTGTCCAACAGATTGAGAGAGGTTGTCCTCCCCCTCTACTCTGCCTGCATACAGTTTTGGGTTCCCCAGTTCAAGAGGGACAAGGATCTACTCGAGAGAGTCCAACAGAGGGCTACCAGGATGATTAAGGGACTGGAGCACGTGCCCTATGAGGAGAGCCTGAGAGACCTGGGTCTTTTTAGTCTGGAGAAGAGAAGACTGAGAGGGGATCTAATAAATGTGCATAAGTATCTGAGGGCTGGGTGTCAAGAGGGAGGCGACAGGCTCTTCTCCATTGCACTCTGTGATGGGACAAGGGGCGATGGATCTAAACTACAGCGCAGGAGGTTCCACCTCAACATGAGGAGGAACTTCTTTACAGTTGTGGTGAAGGCGCCATATGCTCAGAATTATGCCCCCAAATATCAGCAAACTTGTCCCAACAATTTTGGTAAGTCCCCCCTTTCCACCCTCCTTTCTGGAGTGGGGGACAAAGGCCCAGGTGCCAACCTGTCTCCTAAGGGGTAAACAACTACATGCACCCATTGCATGGCATGCTTATGCTCTTTCCATCTAAGGGCATAATTCTAGCTTCATGCTCTCTATAGGGTAAAGCAGGTTGTTGACAAGTGTGCCCATTGGCCAGATCCATCCTCGAGAAATCTGTCAGTACTACTTCACTTGTTTACCAGTTTGCTCTCTCCTTTTGCTTTCTCTCGCTTTGCTCGAGCTACATAAGCTTGCAGCGCCTGTAATTCTTCTCACTCCTGTATGCAAGCATACTAGAGACCTCTGCGATATGGAAAGAAGCCAGCTCCCGAGCTGCTTGAGGAACCAGCAAAGGAGATCCCTTTGCTGAAGCTACGAAAGCCAGCGACATAAGCCCAGACGCATTTTCGAGAGAACTGGAACCCTGAGGGTAAGCTACCCCAAGGGTAGCCCAGAGGGGGAGGGCCTCGCCCAAGCCTGGCTGTCCAACGTTGCTGCAACCATAAGCAGCTAACCAAGCAGCAACACACCTTGCATGACCCCTGCCATTTGCAGGAGATAGGAGGAGCTGCCCACTGTCACTGCTCCGCAACCCTGTGTCATCAGGATAAAGTAACCCGGGATTTCCTGAGAGAGAAAGAGAGAGAAACATCCTCTCTGTTGAGTTCAAGCCAAGGACTGCATTGTAACCTTAATGGGAAGCAGTCACTGAGATCGGCATAGTCAGCTCCCTTCAAGCCAAGCAAGGGGGAATTGCTGCATAACTGTGCCCCTTCCCCGAAGCCCGTCTCTGGGATCAGAGACGACCAACTCCGCCCACCGGGAACCATCACCCCGACTGCGAGGGCCAACCCCGAAGGGCTGAGCCCCACCATGCAGGACCACTCTCCCGGACCAGCCCTGCCGGACTGACCCTGTTCAGGGAGCCGCACCGATCCTGCCAGCCCCCGGATGCTGCAGTTCTGCCGTGGGACCACCCTGTCAAGGGAAGACACCGATCAGTAGAAAGTCTCCCCTCTGCAGCTGTGGGAGGAGAAAGAAAGCCTCGCCTTTCCCATGGATGAAGGAGGAAAAAGAAAGTCACCATCTGGAGGAAAGCCCCCCTGTGGCCTGCCAGTGACTCAGCCACAGCCTCAGCCCCGGGAGCCTTCCCCTACCCAGATGGACCAGCCCCAGGCAGGCAGACAGCCAGCAAGTAACCCAGCAACTTGCCTCACTATAAACAAAGACACAGCGTATATTTTCATGTGTGCAACACTTTGTAATATCTAATTCAAAGCACCTGTGCCTAGCCACATGATATTCCAGCTTGAATTGCCTCTTGATAACATTGTAAATTTCTCTGTACATAGTTACAGCCGTCAAGCATCTTGTCGAGTCTCCATCTAGTGGACAAGTGGCAGAACTGTGCCTTTTGTTCCCTTAATTGAAATTAATTCTGTAAATATTCTAATTGGGTCAAATTGTGTATACTAAACCAGTTATGGAATATATTTTCACAACCGTGCATTAGAATCAATATATAAAGGTGATTAATTGGTTATTAATAATTTTAATAAATAAACAATATTTTCATAATTCATAATTCATAAATTAATAACCACCCTCCTCTATATTCACCACAACAGTGAGGATGACAAAACACTGGAACAGGCTCCCTGGAGAGGTTATGGAGTGTCCTTCTGTGGAGACTTTCAAGACCCATCTGGATGCATTCCTGTGTGACCAGCACTAGATACTATGGTCCTGCTCTGGCAGGGGGGGTTGGACTCAATGATCTCCTGAGGTCCCTTCCAACCTCTAACATCCTGTGATCCTGTGAACTGCTTGAAAGGGTCCAGTGCAGAGCCTCAAAAATGATTAAGCAAGGAGACTGAGAGGTGACCTCACCAGTGTTAATAAATATGTAAAGGGTGAGTACCAAGAAGATGAAGTCAAGCTCTTCTCGGTGATGCCCAATAACAGGACAAGGGGCAATGGGTGGCAGCTGAGGCATAAGAAGTTCCATGTAAACATGAGGAAAAACTTTTTCACTGTGAGGGTGATGGAACACTGGAACACACTGCCCAGGGGGGTTGTAGAATCTCCTTCTCTGGACATATTCAAAACCCACCTGGATGTGTTCCTGTGTGATCTGGTGTTGGTGATCCTGCTCTGGCAGGGGGTTTGTTCTAGATGATCTCTCAAGGTCCCTTCTAACCCTTAACATTCTGTGACTCTGTGAAATTCTGTCTCAATGGGGGGGAAAAAAAATTAAAGTGAGGGTTGCAGAGCACTGGAACCACCTGTCCAGAGATATTTGGAGTCTCCTTCTCTAGACATCTTCAAAACCTCCCTAGATGTGTTCCTGTGTGATCTGCCCTAAGTCATCCTGCTTTGCAGGGGAGTTGAACTTCATGATCTCTGGAGGTCCCTTACAACCCCATAGCATTCTATGGGTCTATGATTCTGTGACAGATCTCAAGGGAACAGAGAAGAGTGGCTCGTCTGGAAAATGGCAAGTATTGTCTCACAGCAAGGATGGGCACAGGTCACAGAGAAAACACCAAGAGGCATTTTAATAGCTGCTTAGACTCATACTGGCAGAAAAAAGATCATGTGAGGGTAAGTTGTAGAGTTATTTATTATGGAAAACAAATGCTTAGAGGAAAATAGATGTGGAAAAACATTTAGCCTGTTAGAAAGATGAGAACCTTTTAGACTGTTAGTCGAAGCTGTTCTCACAGAAAATATCAGGGCAAAAAGCAGTGTAGAAATTGCTGCCATAAACAAAAATAGTAAGTAATGCACAGGGCATCACATCGCATGGCACCACAGCAGAAAGTTCAGACCTGAAAAAAAAAAAAAAAGGAAAAAAATTGAGAGTCAGACAGGATTCAGCTTCAGAAGGAACCCTAGATGCTAGGTATAGAAGCCCATGGGATTTGTTCTGTGTTCTTTTGGACTGCCAATGCAGGGCAAGAGTTGGTAACATTTCACAACAAGTATTTCCATCTCTTCTCAGTTTGGAAAGTACTGTGCTAATTTAGTATATTATTTGCATATTAGAAACCTGTTAAATGTCAATGCAATATTACAAGAGACAAGTCTGCAAGGGCATACAGTATCAGGCCTTTACTACTCAAGACAGTGCTGAATCTGCTCTTCAGGAAGCAGATTCCTGTTGACTACTAAGTCCTTGGTCTGAAAGGCCTAGTCTTAGTAAGTTTCTGACCTCCTGGTTAATCTTTTACTTCCATTTCTTCTTTTGCCCTGAAAGTACTGTTTTCCTGGTACACCTTCAGACTGATTAGTTTCTATTCAGAATAAATGGTAAGAAAATGGAAACAAGTGTTTTTCCTCAGGTCTTTGATCAAGGGTTTCAGAGAATGGTGAAGGATGTTGTCATTGTGAACATCTCTAGCTGTGGCAAACAGTTCAGCTGCTCCATAGTTGCTGTATCCAGCATGTCTTTCTATACTTTGCAGCAATATTTGCAGTATTTTTTTATTCCGGAATTTAAATTATATCAATGTAGAAGAGCAGATTCTTCACTTTTAGTGAGGAAAAATGAGTTTAAGTGAGAATCTCACTAACCTTTTACGGGGCAAATTAACCCAGTCACCTTATGTGGAAGAGGGCAAGAAAAACAATGGTGATGACAGAAAAAGAGTGTTTGACAGAAGTCTGCACCATTGACATGGGGCCAACTGCAAAAATTCATACTTGTGCTTAAGAATGAAAGGCTAGACAGTAAAAAGGGGTTTTTTGTTCCTGTGATTTTTTTGTTTGTTTGTTTGTTTTCTCTTGATACTGGCTGGGAAAGGGGAATAAAGAGATAGAGCCAGGCATCCACTTTCTAGTGGAAAGAACTGAGACCAGAAGGGGGCATCAGATATATGCAGAAGATGGCATAGCTTAATAACCCCTCAAGGGGGCATATATTCCTATAGCCATATATTCCAAAACTCCTTAGAGACCTCAATGACAAAGTAACTCTCGTTTTGGAAGCTTGTGTTTCTCATATCAAGAACTAACAAATGGAGTGGTAACAGATGTTCCTAAGGGAGGTGAGTAAACTGAGATCTCCAATGAGCAGTATCCATACCATTCAGGGAGAAGTAAAGATCATCCAATTCAGTGTGCCAGAGTGTTTATAGCTTACATCCCAAGTTTCTCCTTTGTGCTCTGCTGAGGCTTTTGCAAATCCCTACATATATTAAAAATGCTAACAACACTCCATACTTCCCTGACAGACTGCATATCAGTTGAGAATACAAATTCAGCCTGGATACCACGTTTTTCCAGCATGTAGAACAGTCATATATAAGGATGACCAGTAGTGATTAAACTATGGTACTACACAGAAGTTCCTCCATGTGAACTGAATTAATTGATTTATTAGTAGCAAAACAGCCAGGTGGGTCAGGCTAATTAAGATTATGATTACTAATTGCCAGCACTGGGGACAGTCAGAGTCAATAGACGCAGTCTATCTGTAACAGCTTTATGTCATAGAATCATAGAATTATAGAACCACGGAATGGTTTGGGTTGAAAGGGACCTTACAGTTCACCTAGTTTCAACCCTGTGCCATGCGCAGGACACTTCCTGCTAGACCAGGTTGCTCAAGGCAACATCCAGTCTGGCTTTGAACACTTCCAGGGTTGTAACATCCACAAGTTCTATGGGCCACTTGTTCCAACACCTCACCACTCTCATGGTGAAAATTTTCTTCCTAATGTTTAATCTCAATGTATCGTCTTCCAGTTTGAAGCCATTACCTCTTGTCTTATCACTACATGCCTTTTGTAAAACGTCCCTTTTCAGATATCCTATAGGCTCTCTTCACAGTGTCACAGTATCACAGTATATTAGAGGTTGGAAGGGACCTCAAGAGATCATTGGGTCCAACTCCCAAGCCAAAGCAGGATCACCTAGGGTAGTCTGCATAGAAATGCATTCACGTGGGTTTTGGAAGTCTACAGAGAAGGAGAATTCCACAACCTCCCTGGGCAGCCTCTTTCAGTCCTCTGTCACCCTTAACTGTAAAGAAGTTTCTCCTCACGTTGTGGTGAAATCTTCTATGTTCAAGTTTGAACCTGTTGTTCCTTGTCTGGTGCCACTTCCAGCTGGCAGCCAGTCACTAGTGGTGTCCCCCAGGGATCAATGTTAGGCCCCATCCTATTCAATATCTTTATTGATGATCTGGACAAAGGGATTGAGTCCATCATTAAGTTTGCAGATGACACCAAGCTGGGGGCAGGTGTTGATCTTTTAGAGGGTAGGAGGGCTCTGCAGAGGGACCTTGACAGGCTGGTCAGATGGGCAGTCCAACAGCATAATACATCTAAGTGCTGGGTTCTACACGTTGGCCACAACAATCCCATGCAGAGCTACAGTTTGGAACAGAGTGGCTGGAGAGCAGCCAGGCAGAAAGGGACCTGGCAGTGCTGGTTGACAGTAGGCTGAACATGAGCCAGCAGTGCGCCCAGGTGGCCAAGAAGGCCAATGGCATCCTGGCTTGTATCAGGAATAGTGTGGCCAGCAGGAGCAGTGAAGTCATTCTGCCCCTGTACTCAGCACTGGTTAAGCCACACCTTGAGTACTGTGTCCAGTTCTGGACCCCTCAGTTCAAGAAAGTTGTTGAGTAGCTTGAACATGTCCAAAGAAGGGCAACAAAGCTGGTGAGGGGTCTGAAGCACAAGCACTATGAGGAGTGGCTGAGGCAGCTGGGGTTGTTTAGCCCGGAGGAGGCTCAAGGGAGACCTTATTGCCATCTACAAGTGCCTGAAGGGAGGCTGTAGCCAGGTAGCAGTTGGTCTCTTCTCCCAGGCAACCAGTGACAGAATGAGAGGACACAGTTTCAAGCTGTGCCAGGGGAGGTTTAGGCTGGATGTTAGGAAGAAATTCTTCACAGAAAGAGTGATTTGCCATTGGAATGGGCTGCTCAGGGAGGTGGTGGAGTCACCATCCCTGGAAGTGTTTAAAATAAGACTGGATGTGGCACTTAGTGCCATGGTTTAGTTGATTAGATGGTGTTAGGTGGTGGATTGGACTTGATGATCTTGAAGGTCTTTTCCAACATGGTTAATTCTGTCATTCTGTCTTACTACCACTGAAAAGAGCCTGGGCCCCTCCACTTGACACCCACCCCTCAGATATTTATACACATTGATGAGATCCCCTCTCAGTCTTCTCTTCTCAAGACTAAATAGCCCCAGGGATCTCAGTCTCTCTTCATAGGGGGGATTCTCAAGTCCCCTAATCATCCCCATGGCTCTCCGTTGGACTCAGCAATGTACCTCTACTTGTAAATAAATCAATAAGATGTTTAATATATCTTTATCTAATTATGCTGTAATTTCTGCAATAGTACATGTATATAATTTGTTGTACAATGAAAAAAGTATGGAATTCAGTCATCTAGCTTAAAATTCAGAGTGTCTTTCCTTCAGGTTTCCACTTTTCTCTGTATTTCAATCTCTCTGATATACTGGATAATGTCAAGTTAGTTGGCTGCAAAGTTTTGGTGTTTTAAAGGAAAAAGCAACACAATGTGGTTATTGGTGCTTGTAAAACTTAAGATATGGATTTTACATTCACAAGTACTTAAAACTACATATTTTCTATGGTGCTTCATAAACCATGCAATGCCCCTGTAGAGCCAAAAGGGACCAAATTATTGTTACTGTCTGATTGTTTGTCTAAACAAATGCTATGGAGAAAGTGCTGACTTGGACTCTATGGTTGTCGCGAAGGGGGAATTGTTAATTACTTTCACAACAATAATAAACGATATGGCAAATGAGTGTTAATAAAAATATTAGTAACCCTTTATTAATGAAAATTGCCAAAACTCATTAAATAGGATCATTGTACGGTTGGAATATATATTTACAATGGGAATATGCAGTCTTAGGGCAAATATAAACAATTGTATGCAAACTAGGAGGCAATAACTTGGAAAGAGAAGGTCCCTGAGAGCAGATAGCGCTCGATTACAGCAGGGGGAGGCTCGATAAGAACCTTTAAACCCAAAGGGCAATGAATTGATCACTCACAGATGGTTTTACCCACGTGGGGGATGCTGCTGCTGCTGTGTTAGCTTTGGGGTGCTCTCATACAATGCAGGCATGGCAGATTGCCAACAAGGAGAGTTTACCACCTGGTCCCAGGCTGATCTGGCTTCAGCGGACAGCAGACAGTTAACAACACTCTTCGCAACAGGCGCTTGCTTGGTTTCTGGGTAAACTGAGGCACGGCACGATTCTAGTGGCGAGGGGAAGCAGGCTAGGTGGATCCGGCTTCTAGGCTTGTGGCTTCTCTGGCTTGCTGTGTATGGCTCATGGCTATATCCCAGGCTATGGACCAGGTACTCAAGGCAGAGCAGGGCAACTCGAGGCAGCTTCTACAAGACGGGTCCAAGTAGGGTTGAAAGAAAGGCTTGAGCAAGGTTTGAGCAAGGTTTGAAGCAAGGCAAAGGCAACTACCAGGTAAACCTCTATATACATATTGCCAGTGATCGATTGGTCCAATGGGGCACTGAAGCTAATGCATAGCTTCGATGGCAAGGTGTTCTGCCAGGCTATAACCATAAAAGGCAGAAACAAAGGTCTTGTTTCTGGGGAAGGAGTGGTCAGCTTATGTGCTGTCATCCCAGGTAAACAACTTGTTTACCAAACAGGCAGGAGTCCTGTTCCCTTTGTTCTTTCTCCTGCATTGCCATCTCTTTCTGCAGGAAGTAGGGGAGAGAAAGGGACCTTGTCTTGACACTTTAAGGCCTGTCTGGGTTTGTTCTGGGCCATGTCATGGCCCTACCATGACAATGATCTCAATTTGGAAAATGTATTTTAGTAAGTGTATATGACCATAGCTATATTAAGGCTAAAGAAATCCATATTAGTATGCATATTGTAGAAGGCTGAGTTTTGTAAAGAATCAGACTTTTTAGGTGAAAGAATGGGAAAAAAAAACAGCATATTTCTGTGTGTTTTAAAGCTGTATCAACATTGTGATCTTTGAAGCATTTCTTAGCATATAATTTATGATAATTAAAAAAAAAAAAAGATAGGTCCTATGTAATTTATTTTTATACTGGACATTAGGTTGTCCAGACTTCCTCCTTGTCAAGCACTCCTAAGCTCTGGATGTTCCTGTTACTAACATCTCTCTCTTTTTTTCTCACTAGTAAATGAGCTGGAATTTTTACTCCATTAGAACAAGATTCTTGTTCCTTCAAGTCTGCCTACACAAGTGCTAACAAAAGTGCTTACAAAAGTGCTTAACAGTTAACAATTTCTAAAACCTACTCCATGTTGATAGTGACACTCAGGGGTGTTGTCTTCTGGTCTCTGTTCTTTATACCTTGATTGAAGGACCATAAAAATAAAGGTTTGAGATAAATATTCCATCTTGTTCTAAAGGAAGCTTTTGCATCTCTAAGTTTTTTGTTTGTTTGTTGTTTTATTTTGTTTTGTTTTTAAACCATAGCTTAAAAGGCAAAAGTGCAATGTCACATTGTATTAAAGAAATTCTGGTTAATGATCAGTTTTAATCAATACAATACTGGCAGCATTGCTTAGTCAAATGTACATTAATTCAATCACAACTGCAAATCATTTTGTGGCAGGCTTGTGGAAGGAATGTTTATTTCCCATACTAGTTATATCTGTTTAGCTAGTTGTTTTATTCTAATTCATTTGTTTCAGTTCCTTTAACTAGTATTGGATCTTTTCTTTGTGGTGCCACCACCTTATTTATTTTTTTCAGTGACAGAAATTCTGATCCTGAAGAAGCTGCTGGGATCAGAATTTCCTCAGCAGTCTTTTTCTAATGCTTTGTATTTTCTGTAACATCTTATGCTTTTCCTAGTGAACTATAGTAGTCTATTTATAAAACATTGTTTGGGAAATAGTAAAAATTTGAAGGATTATTTCTTTTCAGAGAGATAAAGAATATATGCCAACTTTGTAGAATTCTCTTTCTTACCTTCAGTCTGATCTTTATTGTCCTTAGTATAAAATCGTAGGCAAGTTATTTTCAATGAGATGCCTGTGGGACTTTTTAAGTATATAAGCAAAGTGAATGAAATTTATTATCTATCTATATACCTTTTATATCTCAAAACATTTGTTTTCATATACTTTTTGAATCTTATTTTGACAGATTGCTGTCAAAGGATTGGTGTACTTTCTTTCCTGAGATCTCCCCTATATGTCGTTATGTTCCTGTTTCTATGCTGCCGCCCAAGTTGTCAAAGATGCCAGTGTTTTTCTTTTTCTTCCTGTGTGACACATCCCTGGCATTTGTTTCTAGTTCTCTTTTTTAAAATGTTTGAAATTGGATTAGATGTCTTTTTAAAGCTACTTTAATATTAATTCCTCACTTGACTGATAGTGTGCAGTAGCTTTAACCCCTTCTGCACCAAAAATAGAAAAAGAAATGTCATTTTCTGATTTCTGTAGGTTTCTTTTGACTTGTCCCTTTAAAAATATTTTAGTTAGCTGTTTAGGATTAGATACTTTTTGCTTCAGTTAGGGACACATTAACAGCAATATCTTTGCATTGTAGCTTCAAAATATTCATAGTTTGTAGCCTGGACTGTCTGCTGTTAATCTGAAAGAGTGTTTTATGCTTTAGGTGTGGTGTGATGTGCGCAGCTTTGAGACACCCCTATATAAGATCCAGCTTGTGCAAAATGCTTGTGCAAAATGCTAAACTCAGCATTCTTAACATTGCTTAAACAGTTGTATGGCTAATACTCTCAGTTTTACTGTTCTTGCAAGAATATGTTTTGTCTTGCAAAACAGTACTGCAACACAGAATATCCACTTGCTGGGCCTGTTTTCTACTTAGTTCTGTCTATGGAGGGACAAGATGTATCATGTACTTCAGGTTTTAGATCAGACCTTGAACTTCACTGCTTCCCTTTGTCCATGAGATATCTTGTCAGACCCATCTGAAAGGTGTTATTTAAGTACAATGTGTATTGTATACACAAGTTAACTGAATCAGAGTTATTTTTCTGTAGTGACAAACATATTGGTTTTTAAATGTTATTTTTAATGGATCAGAGTAAAATATTGTCCTGTTTTACTTGATCTCAGCCCCCGGTGGGCTTTCTTTTTTCTTTCTCTCCAATAGTGTGACATCTTCTTCTTTAGACATTTAATTATGTCTCCAAGGACCTCCTGTATTAGCAATCGTGGTAGCAGTTTACCATTTTGAGACCTAACCCAGCTACTTACTCCTATGCTATAGCAAGTTTTACAAAGATGATTGTTGTATATTTTTAAACTCCAATAGAGATTGGGTGTTTAATTGAATAATGAAATGGCTGAAAAAGCCAAACCATATCTGGCTACAGAAAACACTGCCACGCTCATGATAGTTTTATCATTGTCTATTCAGGTCGTGGATCAGAACTGAACAAGGAAATTCAGACTAGTTATTTCACAAAATAACTGGTAATGGCGTTCTCCTGATGACGTGATTTGATCACAGCCCTGTTTTAGGAACCTCTGCAATGGCACTTGAATAGCTCTTAAAGCAAGTACTTGAGATATCTCTTTTCTTCCTCTTTAGGATTATTATAAATAATTCTTCAGTGACTACACCAGGAATTTCTGCTTTCCATTCATTCTATCACTCTTCTTGAATCATATCCCTAGATATGATACTGTAAGAAAAAAAATACAAGTCATTCATCTTCCTTTTCATTTAAGTCTTCCCCAAAACCTATTATGCCCTGAAGTGCAGACAGACAGAAGAAGTCAGACATTCCTCAGCACTGCCATACAGCATATTTGTAAAAGGGTTATAGCAAAGATGGTGTCATATATGCAACATTAAAAAAAAAACAAACCCTCAAATAAAGAATGTATTAAGATAGCCTTAAGAACCTATGAGAAGCCTTATTATCTCACTATCAAAGCAAGTGCTTAATTCTTATTTTCCCAGTTCCTCTTGTGTCATAATCAGAACATCAAGTCTAATAATCAGAATGAGAAGATAGTTTTTAAGGAATTTGAGACTGGTACCGGCTTTTCTAGGTTGTTATGAAAAAGCATACTGTACACACGCATGAGTCCACAGACTTAGTTAAGATGCTTTTATTTCAAAGTTGCATCTAGAATGTTAAGTACTTTCTTTAGAAAAAGGTTCCATCTGAACAAACTGAAAACGAGGGTAATCCAACCCAAGACAAACAACTCTATTACAACCGTGCAGTTGCGGTGAAAGAGAAGACCTCCCTTTTCTGGCATGAGCTAGAGTAGCTCTCCACAGAAGACTTGCTAAAGTGTGTTCAAAACCATGTTTTGATCACTAATAGGAATACACCTAGGACTAATAAGTGTATAACAAATACTACTTCATTGAGCCCTGTGGAATTTTTTTACTCCACATTTACATAGAAAACTTATCCACACCAGCTCTCTGAATGTGTAGTAAGAGTGTTCTAGCTTCTCTGCCAGAGATCAAACAGGCTGTTTTTGAATAGTTGTCTTCTGATTCAGAACAAAATGTATGAAGAAGTCTTTACTCCAAGTGGTCTGAACACTGATATTAAAATATGCCCTGAAGTCTTGATGAAGGGAAAAGCTTTTGACAGGCAAATGCTCTTTGTTCAGGCAATATTATTTGCTTCATTATTCCCAGACAATGACTAGCAATTCCAACTGGTGAGAAAAGACTGTTGCCTAAAAATGATCAGAAATCCTTCTATATCCAGCATTTAATTGCCCCTGTAAATAGAAGGGTTTCTGTATGATAAATATGGCCATGAGAATTCTGTCCCAATCAGACTTCAAAACAAAACTGTGTATTTATTACTACCTCTTTTATTGCCAGAAATAAAGATGATTTTTTAATGTTTCCTTTTTGTTTGTTTTTAGAATTTATATTACCATAGATTTTTACCAGACTTTACAGTTTGTGATTTAATGGTAGGTAGATGGGATTCTTCTTTATTGGATCACATATTTCAGTTTGTAAATGAAAGATAGACTAGCTTTCCCTACACCCTAACAGTTAAGAAAAAAATTTAAAAAAAAGAAGAGAATCTCACATTCCTCCTCTCTTGCCAACGGAGCAGCTGTTTTGCTTTAGTTTGAAATACTGAAGTCATAGATGGAAAGAAACTTAGTACTATTTAGTGTAGTTCATCTGAAAGGTAGAATATTCCCTGCAAATGGGAGGAGCTTTAAAGACGTATATATAGTTCTCTCATTTCTATTCAGTAATACATAAAATATTATATTTCTTTCCAACACACAGATAAAGTATAAATTCGAGCACTGTTACTCTGGTAAGTGCTGGGAATGGAATGGCAGTCACCATAATAGAATCACAGAATTATTAAGGTTGGAAAACACCTCCAAGATCACTGAGTTCAGCCATTAACCTAACACTGCCAAGTCCACCACTAAACCACGTGTCTTCATGATAGATACTGAACTGGTTTAGCAATATGTCTTCGAAAAAACAGAAAGGCTTTTCATTTTCAGTATTTCCTGTATTTCAAGAACATTGCAGATCATTTTAATGTATTTTTTAGTTTTTAATTCCAGTGTGCTATGTCAAACTTAAATAAAATGAAATGCCAGGTTTTCGCATTTTTGTTCTCAGTGTTTTTATTATTGATGTCCAAATATTGACTATCCTTGTTCAACTTTTTCTGTATGCAGTCTGAACAAAATATGAAAAAACATCATATTTGAAACATTTCCCTAGACTTTTGTCGAGAGTTACTCAAATTGTGTAGTACAGTTCCACTTTTAAAATTAATTTTGTAATTGGAGCAGTTTTCAAGCAGTACTACAAAACAGGAATTTGCTCAGGAGTTGCTATATTAATGGGTAAGAAGAGACTTTCCTTTTCTTCTGAATAGTTTTGTCTATGGAGACCTTTGCTGAATGTATCAATAATGTCCCAAATAAACTCTGGTTATGAACCACCCAGCAAGATGAGATCAAACCTTGAGAATAAATGAACCACCCAGCAAGTTGAGATCAAACCTTGAGAATAAATGTCTAGCACATCAATCAACCTCTCTCTGAAGTCTTCAGTTAGGAATATTTAACAGTTGCTGTCAATAGTGAAATTAAGGAAGTTAGAGTTGGGGTGTGGGTGGGGAGGGGTCAGTGTATCAGGGTTTCCTGGGGTAAAATGGTAAACAAGGAAAGAAATCAGTTATGTGTTTCTAATTATTTCAAAGCAAGCTTTAGTTAAGAAAAATCTTTGCCTTGGAGAAGACCATGAAGGCCAAAAATACAGTATGGAGTCTAAGGCAACTGAAAATACTGCATTAATTATGATTCCACTATAAAATTTCAACTGGGAGAAAATAACTTTGATCAGCAAAAATCTTGCAACTGTTTAATTGTTTGAGAATAGCAGATTAGGAGTTTAGGTGTCTTTGTTTTCTTGAGTGTTTGTATGACGAATACATATTTCTAGCTGCAATATTTCATGAATTCTTTTTCATACCTCTTTAAACCCACTATGAATGTATACAATAGGTTTATAGTTGCTTATCTAATGATAGGTCAGTTGTTCTCCATTGCTTAGTGAAATGTCATGCAGGAAGCATTTTGTGAGCAATTGTCAGCAACTGGGATACAGAGTGAGAGAAGGGCTTCATCTTCTATGATAGTGAGGCCTGTTGCTGTGTTGCTAACCATTTTACCAGTGACTTTAAATCAGCTAAATTACAGTTAAGCTTTTAAAGGCCTTCTGGCATCTGTTTTCCATGGATTTCAATGATTGTTCCTCACCAAAACACTTCAAAATTCTTTGTCCTTACTGTGTGCTGCCTTTAGCTTACAATCTGTAAATGTTATGCCCTGACAGGTGTGTCAGGAGACTATGATAAATGTGTAGTAGTACCTTACAATATTAATAGAGACATCAGACTGTTATGATGCTTGGTTTTACTACAAAGGGGATTAGTAGTAATTAAAACAGACAGTTTCTCTCAAAACTGTGACAATTGGTGTCTTTAGGACTTTGGAGACTCTAGAATGGTTTTACATTTTTAAAGTCAGGACAATTCAATGATATTCGCACAACATGCAACAAAGAAAGCGAATGGCACCCTGGGCTGTATTAAGAGGTTTATTGCCAGAAGGCTGGGGAGATTCTTTCCCTCTAGTCAGGACTGGTGAGGCCGCACCTAGGGTACTGTGTCCAGTTCCGGGCTTCACAGTAAAAGATGGATATGCAGATACTGGAGAGGGCACAGTGAAGAACCATTAAGATTATGTCGGGAGTAGAGCAACTCTCCTATGAGGAAAAGATGTTAGAATGATCTTTTCAGCCTGCAGAAGAGAAGGCTCAGGGGTATCTCATCAACGTGTACAAATAATTGAAGGGAGGGTGCAAAGAGGATAGAGACAGCCTCTTTCCAATGGTGCCTGGTGACAGGAGAAGAAGCAACGTGCACAAATTATATAATGATAGCATGATAGAATGGTTTTAATTGGAAGAGACCTTTAAGAACATTGAGTCCAACCTTCAGCGTTAGATCAAAACACAGTATGTTCCCTTTAAACATCAAGAAACGCTTTCTCACTGCAAAAGTGACTGAGCACTGGCACAAGTTGCCATGGGAGGTTATAGTGTGTCCATCCTTGGAGATATTCAGAATCTGTCTGGACATGGTCCTGCAGGTGACCCTACTTGAGCAGAAGGTTTGAACAGGATGACCTCCAGAAGTCCTTTCCAACCTCAACCAGTCTGTGATTGGGTGACTGACCTGATGGCTGACCTGACATTACTATAGGAAGTCATCATGTGTTACACGTGGACAGGATTTTATAGTCAGGAGAAGAATACAGTTCAGTTCTGCTATTATATATTCTTGATTGGCGTATTGTCTACTTACACAGCAAAGTCAGAGCTAAAGCTTCAAAAGAACAGTGGTTAGCTCACAAGCTAATTCAGTGACCACTTTGTGGAATCATAAAATACTTTGGGTTGAAAGGGCCCTCCAAAAATCATCTAGTCCAAATCCCCTGCAGTAAGCAGAGACATCTTTAACTAGATCAGGTTGCTCAGATCCCCATAAACCTCACCTTGAATGTTTCTGGAGATGGGGCATCTACCATCTCTTTGGGCAACCTGTTCTAATATTTCACCACCCTCACTATAAAAAAACCTCTTCCTTGTATCTAGTCTGATTCTACTCTTTTAGTTTAAAACCATTTTCCTTGTCCTGTCACAACAGGCCGTGCTAAAAGTCTGTCCTTGTCCTTCTTATAGGCCCCCTTTAACAATTGAAAGGCTGCAATCAAATCTTTCACTGCTTCAGTCTGAACAACCTGAACTTTCTCAGCCTGTCTTCATAGGAGAGGTGCTCCTGCTCTGATCGTCTTTGTGGCCCTCTTTTGGACGTGCTCAAACTGGCCCATGTCTTTCTTGTGCCAAAGACTCCGGAGCTGGACACAGTACTTTAGGCAAGGTCTCACCAAAGCAGGTTGGAGGCGCAGAATCACATTCTTTAACCTGACGGTCATGTTTAGGTTTTTTGGTTTGGTTTAGTTTGGTGTTGGGGTTTTTTGTGGTTTTGTTTTGTTGGGTTGTTTTGGTTTGGGTTTTTTTGATGCAGCCCAGGCCTTCTGGTCTGCAAACGCACTTTGCTTTCTTACGTCCAGGGTTTCATCCACTAGTATCCCCAACTCATTCTCTGTAGAGCTGCTCTCAATCCCTTCATCCTCCAGACTGCATTGATACAGGAGTTTCCCTCACCCAGGTGGAGTGTGGCAGATGAATGCTGCAATCCCCACAGTGGAGGATCTTACACTTGGTCTTGTTTAACGTTAAAAGTCCACATGGCCCTGCTTTTCACAGAATAGCCCAGGTTGGAATCACCCTTGAAAGATCATCTGGTCCAAACCTTTGTGGGAAAGGGATGAGATTATTGAGCACTCTGTCTAATTTTATCTTGAGAACCTCCAGTGATTGGGATTCTACCACAACTCTGGGGAGGTTGTTCCAGTGAACAATTGTTCTTGCTCTAGCAAATTTATTTCTTATATCAAGCTGAAACTTGTACCCACTTCCCTTTGTCTTCTCCATGTACTTCTTTTGAAGGGAGAGCCTCAAACCTTTTTAAGTTGCCCTTTAAGTGATCATCTCCAAATCATTACAAAACCAAGACATTCTTACTAAGTGTAATCACATCACAAGTGAAAGCTGTGCTTAGTGATTACTAGCATGGCATACAAACACAGCTACAATAAACCAAAACTGTGTTCTGATAAGTTCCAAGACAGAATTTCTCTGCCATTTGTCATCATGAAACAGTCTCTGTTTGTTGCATATAAGACAAAAATTATATAACAGTACAAAATGTTCTCAGTTAAGAAACTGAGTTCCAAAACATACAAAGGCTGATGACTGAGTTTTGCCTTTGGCAGCTTTAGATTAGTCGTAGATGATTTTAGTCTTATTCAGCAAAATGAGACATTTACTTCTTTCATTATTTGGGCAATACTGTCTTTTCAAACTGAGGCAGGCAATTGTTTTTTCCAGGTGCTTAAGGGTGAAAGGATGGCTTGTTGGCAGCTGTTTTGTATTGTTTTCCTACAGCATCCCAGAAGAGATCCACCTTATGTACAAAGTCATGTGCTGAGCTCCATCAGAAAATCTAGACTGACAAACTTCTGGCTTAATATTATTGTTTTGATGAAATGGGACACTAATTTGAAAACAAACAAACCAACCAAACCAAACCACCAATAAAAACAAAACAAACAAAACCCCACAAAACAACAACAATAAAATCCACAACAACCAAACACAAAACAAATAAACATTTCCAAGAGGAAAAGACTTAAACATTTGTTTAAGTTCAAGCATTTTGGTTAAGTGCTTTGGTGAAATAAGGCATGGAATGAGAATCACAGATTAGTTTATGTGTATCACCAAGTTCTGGGAGCTTATACAGTGATTGCAATGTCCTCAAATAGATAACATGCCTATGCCTCAACTTCTGTTTTCCAACATCGGAATCAGATTTCTAACTGGTTTACTGCAATATGCCAAGAACAGTAATACTGGGTGTAGAACAAATCTATATGCACCTAAATGAAATATAGGTATCAGAGCTGAAATGTGTTGTAAAATTATTTGTATCAATGTTTGTTACGGAATGAGAAATTCTAGTTGTGGCATTTGATTGCCCTCTATGCCTTAGTATGCCAATCTATGGTATTGCTACATAGAGTCATCCACTGGGAAAGGAAAATTATTTAATAGAGGAGTTTTTGTAGCAAATAAGAAACAGCTTATGTAGACAGACTTCTTAAAATGCTTTGTTCTGAGATAAATTCCAAATATAGACATCAAAAGCAAGAGAACTTACTGTACTGGTAGCACTGTACAATATTATGAATTCTTGCTTAGAAATCACATTGACTAATACATTATTATTACCTGCTTTTCAGTGATACATGTTGCACAAGAAGGAAGGACATCAGACACATACATGGAAAATTGTTCTCAATCTGTATTGCATATGGAATGCACAGATTTCTTTGGGATGGTATCTTTGCCTTCAACAGTGTCAAGTTACTTCCATGACAATACATTACATTTATAACTTCAACAATCTCTTACTATTAAGATATGGTGCTACATCCCTATAATTTCAAGGTCAAAAACATGACAGAGGAAATAAAATTGTGTACAATAATCTCAAGATAATATTTTGAATAGGAGAGAGAAAACATTGAAACTTGTGTCATTCAAATTCAGAGAAGAGAATGTGAAATGGTACACTGTCTTTCAGAGTTAAATGAAAAAATTCTAAGATTTCCTTGATACAAATTATATTCTCTTTTGCACACACTTCAAGTTACAAATTATTAGTGTTCAAACTTCCTCTACTCCTGTTACCTCTAGCAGCTGCAGAAGTTGCTCTTAGTTACTATTTGACTTACCTGTTTTCATTTCAGGCTCCAAGAAAACATGGTGCAGTGTTTACAGCTTATATTTGTAAAAGATTTTTGGCATACATCACTGAGGGAGAGGAGCGGACAGCGAGTCCAACTGCCAAAACTTTAAGTATGCTGTATTAACGGCTTTGTCCAAATGCCTCTAACACTGACAAGCATAGAACATCAACTATCTCTAGGAAGCATATTCCCTGGTTTGAACACCTTCTCGGTAAAGAAATGTTTAATAATACCTAGTCTGAATCTGCTCTGATGCAGCTTTGAGCCATTCGCATTTGCTCCATCCATGGAAATCAGGGATAAGATGTCAGAACCTCCCTCTTCCAAAGGGTAGAGAATGATTTGAAAGGTTATTATCCTGCCTTATGTGCAGTGATGTTAGAAACGCTAAAACTTAATGATGGGAGGTGAGTGGAGGGGACAGAAGGAGAGAGGAGAGGAGGGAAGGGGAAGAGAAGGGACAGGACAGATGCTGATTCAGTTGTGAAATACAGGACTTCTAAGGCAATTAGTCCAGATCCACATAAAAGACATATTGCTGTAGAGTTAGAATGCAACATTTCAAAGATCATAAATTTACTTAGTTTTTTCATAATGCTCAGCCACAGCATTTGGCTCTATGACCTTGTGTAACAGTGAATTTTACCATTGTCCAGCTATACGAACTGATGTTTCCCTCTTTCATTTGACATAATTTTGCAGTTACTAATTTCAAGTAAGTCATATTAAATTGTTCTTAAAGGCAAGCATAAAATCAGGACTGTCATGCTGGAACTGGTCCAGTGCACCAACTCCAGTGCTGATATTATAGAAGGTGGAAAAGAGTGTTTTCTTCAGTAGCTGAAGACTGTGTTAAAAAAAGGTATTCAGTCCCCTTTTTTTGGTCAGCTTTACCTATGGTCACAATTTACATTGTCTTTATTTCTGTAAATCATCAGTCCATTTCAAGACTTAGCCAAGTTACTGGTTGAAGTTACACATGAAGTCTGGTTCAACTGCAAATTAAAATACACTACATCCTGCAGATCTTGCAGATTTATCTGTTAAGAGCTCTCTATTGTTATTTCTAATGTTGTGGAAAGGTTGCACTGAACATACGCATGAAGCAAAGAACCACTTACCTGGACAGTCCTTAAAAGTCCTGTGTGCGCATGCCTGTGAGTCCACAAAAATGCCAAAGTCTGGCAGACAGAGCAAGGCAGGAAATTAGGAATGGGCAGGCAAGACATTCAGTGGAGTTGAACTTAACTGCACTGACTGCACTCCATTACTGTACCTCTTGAAAAATGTGGAACTGTACTTTTCAGAAACACTGGCCTACCACTAAAAATTTTCAGTGCCGTGGAACAAAATGTGTTACAGTGTATATCTAGGATACACATCTTCTGAGTACAACAGTATGGCTTGTACCTTAGACTATAGCAGCCTGTAAAGGTTTGTGATACATACTCATACAATATAGCTGGTGCACTAAAGATTCTGCACCAAAAATCACAGTCTTCAGCTATGACAGATACTGCATCCTCAGTTTGTTCAACAAGCGATGGAAAGTACTTTAAAGGGGGCTTTTCTCTTCACTGAATGGCATGGTTTACACAAATTGATAGAAATTTTTTAGTGTTTTTCTCCTGACAGAATGTAGATGGAAATATGAATGCCTGCCTCTCCCTGAGTGCACATACATAATGTGCTGTGGAGCTGGGAGCTTCTTATCAAGCAAGTCTTTCTCTCCAGGACTGCTCTCTAGCCATTCTCCACTCAGCCTGTATTTGTGCTTGGGTCTGCCCAGGTGCAAGACCTTGCACTTGTCTTGGCTGATCTTGATGAGGCTGGTATTGGTCCACCTCTCAAGCCTTTCAAAGTTCTTCTGGATGGCATCCCTTCTCTCCAGCATGTCAACAGCACCACACAGCTTGATGTCATCAGCAAACTTGCCGAGGGTGCACTCAATCCCGCTAGTGGACTGTCACCTGTCACAGTATCAGCCCCGGAAGAAAGCCATTCATCTCTTGTCTCTATTTAGACAGTGAGATGTTGACCATCACTTTCTGAGTGTGATCATCATGCCAACTCCTTATCCACTAAGTGCTTCACTCATCAAATCCATGTCTGTCCAAATTAGAGACCAGCATATTGTAGGAGACAGTGTCAGATGCATTGCACAAGTCCAGGTAGACAACATCACTTGTTCTTCCCTTGTCCATCAAAGCTGATACCCCATCATAGAAGGCCAACAAATTTGTCAGGCATGATTTGCCCTTGGTGAAGCCATGTTGGCTGCTACCAGTCATCTCCTCATTTTTCATGTGCCTCATCAGAGTTTCCAGGAGGATCTGTTCCCTGATCTTGCCAGGCAGAGATAAGATTGACTGCTTGTACATCTGCCTAGCCCAGCATTTGGGTTGGGTTCTAATCCAGTTTTAATGGCAGATAATAAATTATGTACCTTGTTAGTGCATATACCCAGGCAAATAGACTAAAATTCTACTTTAAGTCTGACATTCCATCTTCCCTGAAGGATTGGAACTGGAGGTAATGTGTCCCAGATAGGGATGTTGCTTTTAAGAAATTGCGTTCAAAACGTCTTCCTACTTTAAAGGATATGGTACCTGCAATGGTTAGACAAGGCCACCACCAGTCCTGTACAAAAATTCTCTTAAAAGCCATCAGCTGAAGAAAAAGATCTCAATATGGTTTTGCATCTGCATTCCTTGTTACAGAAAAATGAAGCAGGATTTATAAACAAATATGCCAGAGTACATGCCAGTGATTTTATAGTAAAAGAAAGTGCATTCTACATTCTGGAGAAAAATTCCAAACATATATCTTTCGCATTTAAAATATGTAGCATATATTTGGATAGCCATAATTTTGTTGTAAATTAAATGATCAAAAAGAACATGAGAAAATAGGTGGTCACCTGTTGTGTTTCCTTTATGTTTAAAAAACCAGCTACCTTTATTTCTTAATTTATTTGCAGGTGGAGTTTTCAAGTACCTTTCTCTGTAGAGCTAATTTTTTACTAGGTGCACTTAAAATAGAAAATATGAAATATAAATATTTTGGGGTGATGCTACTTACGTTTGAAGGCTATACTTATTCTGGCTATTCACCAGAGCTTTCCTTCTTGTGTAATTACTTTGATACAATTTGTGGCTAAGATTTTCCAGGTTTTGTGACTAACTGGCTAATTACTATAATGAAATATTTCACTCAAAGCTTGGCTCTGATTCCATGAAAGTAGGAGATACTTTGGTGCATACAGGATAAACAAAACCTTTAAAAGCAAGTTTCCTATAAGATCAGTTTGCTGCCACTGGGAACTAAAGTATGCTAGTTGGAATCAAGTTGCAAAAAGCATCTCCAATGCAACACAGAAGTGCAGGTTTTGTGCCAGCACTTGTCAAAATTCAGAGGGCTTTTACATGCTGATGGCAGCATAGCTCAAATGGTTTTTTGATAACAGAGTGGATGAAAGACACTGAAGGTAGTGTGGCAGTAGTGTAGCACACTTAATTTTAATATCTCTCACCTCCTGCTAATCTCAGGTGTGTCAGAAACTCAAAATTCCTCCTTCCTTTCTTGGCTATCAGGGATCTGAAGTCTTGCTCTTTGTCTTAACAGTGATCAGAGGAAATTTCTGCCAGGGATCCTTGCAGAGCTCTGCTTTTATGGGAATGAGATAGAATTTTAAGATTTTAAGAGTCAGAAAATTCTCAAGGCTTCATTCACAAAGACCTTTCCATACCAGTAAGATTCTAAGACTGTAAACAGTTCTGTTCTGCCAGTGTGATGGTTTGAAACTGTCTTTTTAATTTTTCCTTGCAAAGTTCAGAATAGAGAAAGTGAAAGAATGTAAATAAGTCACTATTGGGTGTAAGAAAGCAAAATAACGATTGTTCTAAACACTTCCATTGGATAGATAGAAATGTTTAAGAACTATTACCCAAAACAAAGTAGGCATTCTGCACATTCTGCGTTCGGCAGTGGGGGCAGTTGCTGGGCTGTCTGGCTGCTGTTTCTTCTTCTCTTCTGGCTGAAGATAACACACTGACCTTGGCATCTAAGTTAACAACTTTCTGCTCTAACTAAACTCTGCTTCTCTGTCCAGGAGGGGTCTGGGGGGGAAGCTCCTGGGAGAGGGAGGCCCCTTTGGGAGGGTCCCCTTGGCGGGAAGCAAAGGGAGATCGGTTGTGCTTTTCTGTTGATTGTATATATTTGTAAGTGTTGTGAATTTTGTATATTTGTACATATTCATTGCATTTCATCTGCTTGTAAATACAGCTTTTTATTTGCTTCCAGACTGAGCTAGCCTGGTTATTGTCGGTGGGGGGGGGAATTTCAGCTCACACCGACACAGCCAGGCATTTTTGTTTCAATCTAAACTGTTAGCAGCACACATTAGAAGTATACAAACACAATTAGTAATGAGATCAAGTTTTAAATCCTGTGAAATTCAGTGAAAGTTTGGCCTTTGTAAAAAACTTCAGAATTTGTCCCTAAGTATTTTAATACTTAGATGATAAAGCAAGATATTATATTTCTTACATGCTTGTGCATGATGCTGATTACAACACATAAGTGCAGTAGCTTACACTAAACAGGGTATTTTATGTGGAAAATCTTGCTATGAAAGCTATTCATTTTTCTGATAAAAAAAAAAAGACGGAAAACCGAAGTGTCCACACTTTGAGCAAGATTAAATCAGCCTTTGGCGCTTATTTGTGTGTTGTATTTTTGAATATGAATAGCTCATTTTCTTCAAAGTTACCGTTCATGCATGGAAAAATCAACATATGCATGAGTTTATGTAGGATCTTGATGTTAAATAAGCATTAAGGAAAGAACTGTGTTTGTATTGCTACGTCAGTGTTTCCTGGATAGCAGTGCTTATGTATATTTCTGCTGCAATATGGAGTACTCTCTACCTGTCTCTTACCCCGTAATAGTTTTGTGCTTATGTAGAAGACAGCCTGCAAGGCAGTCAATATTTTAATTTTAATGAAAATTAAAATCACTTACAAGGAAGTGAAATACATTACAATGTAAAAATGTTAGAAGTCATAAGATGTTAAATTCCTATTTAAAAAATCCCCTACTGTGTATTTCATGTGTTAGCTACTGAATCTCTTCTTCAGTCAAAACTCGTATTATCTTCACCCAAACAGTCCTTTAGGAGATCAGGTGTGTCCCACTGAATTCAGGTGAATGTTGCTAGAAACCCATGTAGATGCCAAATTCATAACTCTGGATGATGTTTTCTAAGTGCTCGATGTTACCTTTTTTAGACTCTATGTACCTACAATCTCCGATAGCAAAAAAACCACAGGCATTAGAAAGAAAAGGCTGAAAAATAACTTCTTAGACTAGTCTACAACTGGAGCTTCTTGTCTGCAGTTATCATTGTATACTGCAGCACCATAATTCCGCTGGTGTAAGAAATAAATATTACAAGCAACTTAGATAGGTGCTAGGTAGATCTTTAAAAGGAGCTGCTGGTCCTCAAATCTGACAGTTTGAGGTCTTTGAAATCAGTTCCCAGACCATTGTTGAGACTAAACACAAATCATAAGTTATCTTCTTCAGCTCTAATTTAACATGGTAGATGGCTGGCCTTAATTTAGTTGTAATCCCTTTCCATCTGTGTTTTTTAATGCATTGGAACATAACTTAGTGGAGATGTAGTGCCACATTCCCTTCCAATACATTCATCTTCTGTTCACTTCAGTGAGAAATGAAGGGTGACAGCTTTTCTAATAATGAGAGTTGTAAAAATTTCTCATTACAGTGTTTTTTTCTGTTCATTCAGTTCAACAGGGCACATTAACACACATAGGACTGGGGTTCCAAATGCAAGAAGAAAATAAAGTGTTTGAAGGCAAATGCTGCTGGGCAAATACAGCCTGCCTGGCACTTTCAAATTGCTGGGCTGAATTATGCTTTTGCTGTGTCACAGTATCAAAGTATATTAGAGGTTGGAAGGGACCTCAAGAGATCATCAGATCCAAACCCCCTGCCAGAGCATGATCACTTAGGATAGTCTACACGGGAATGCATCCAGATGGGTTTTGAAAGTCTCCAGAGAAGGAGACTCCACAACTGCTGTGGGGAGCCTGTTTCAGTGCTCTGTCACCCTCACTGTAAAAAAATTTCTCCTCATGTTGTGGTGAAATCTTCTATATTCAAGTTTGAATTCATTGTTCCTTGTCTTATCACTGTGAACCACCAACAAGAGCCTGGCCCGCTCCACTTGACACCCACCCCTCAGATATTTATACACATTTACGAGATCCCCTCTCACTCTTCTCAAAACTAAATAGCCCCAGGGATCTCAGTCTCTCTTCATAGGGGAGATGCTCAAGTCCCCTAATCATCCTTGTGGCTCTCCGTTGGATTCTCTCCAGCAGGTCTCTGTCTCTCTTGAACTGGGGAGCCCAAAACTGGACACAGTATTCCAGCTGTCGTCTCACCAGGGCAGAGTAGAGAGGTTAGAAGAACTTCTCTAGACATGCTGGACACGCTTTTCTTGATGAACCTCAGGGTACCACTGAACCTCTTGGCCACAAGAGCACATTGTTGTTCCATGGAGAACTTGCTGTCCACCAGCACTCCAATGTCTTCCTCTGTGGAGCTGCTTTCCAGCAGGGCAGCCCCTAACCTGTACTGGTGTCTGTTGTTATTTCTCCCCAGATGTAGGACCTTGCACTTGTCCTTATTCAACTTCATGAGGTTTGCCTGCACCCAGCTCTCCAGCCTGTCCAGGTCATGTTGGATGGCTGCACAGCCTGACAGGTTGTCAGCCAACCCCCTCCCCCCCCCCCAGTTTTGTATCATCAGCGAACTTGCTGAGGGCACTCTCAATGCCCTCATCCAGGTCATTGATAAAGATGTTGAACAAAACTGGACCCAGTACTGATCCCTGGGGGACTTGCCACTGGCCATAGGTCTCCAAGTTGACTCTGTGCCACTGATGACAGCCCTATGAACTCTGTTGTGGAGCCAGTTTTCAATCCACCTCATGGACCAGCCACCTATGCCACATCTCCTGAGCTTTTCTATGAGGATGTTATGGGAGACAGTATCAAAAGCTTTACTGAAGTCAAGGTAGATGACATCCACTGCTCTTCCGTCATCTACCCACTTGGTCATAACTTCATACAAGGCTATCAGATTAGTCAGACAGGAACTCCCCTTGGTAAATCCATGTTGGCTACTTCTGATAACCTTCATGTGGTTAGGGATGACCTCCAGGATGAGCTGCTCCATCATCTTTCCAGGGATGGACGTGAGGCTGATTGGTCTGTACTTACCTGGGTCCTCTTTCTTGCCTTTTTTGAAGACTGAAGTGACATTTGCTTTCTTCCAGTCATCAGGCACCTCTCCTGTTCTCCATGACTTTTCAAAGATGATGGAGAGAGGTTCAGCAATGGTGTCAGCCAGCTCTCTCAGAACTCGTGGATGCATCCCATCAGGGCCCATGGATTTGTGTGTCCTCAGATGGTATAAGAGGTATAAGAGGTCTCTAACCCTGTCCTGACTGACCAGAGGAATGTCCACATCTCTCCAGTTCTGCTCCCTTGCTTCTAGAGACTGAGGTTCCTGAGGGCTGGTCTTAGGAGTGAAGACTGAGGCAAAGAAGGCATTCAGCAACTCTGCCATCTCTGCATCATCAGTTACTGTATCTCCCCTCTCATTCAGCAGTGGGCCTACCTTTTGCCTGCTCTTTCTTTCATCATTGATGTATTTGAAAAAACTCTTCTTGTTCTCTTTCACCCTTCTGGCAAGATTCAGTTCCAGGAGGGCCTTGGCCTTCCTTGTTGCATTTCTACATTCTCTGGCTCTATCTCTGTAATCCTCCCAATTGACTAGTCCTTTCTTCCACATATTGTCAACCTGCTTTTTAAGTTTTACTAAGAGTCCCTTGCTCATCCATGCAGATCTTCTGCTTGCCTGACTTGTTTTTTTTTTCAAGGGAATACATTTCTCTTGAGCTTGAAGGAGGTAATGTTTGAACATCAACCAGCTCTTTTGGGCTCCCCTTCCTTCCAAAGCCCTAGTCACTGGATATTTCCAAGTAGAGTCTTGAAGAGAGGAAAGTTGGCCCTTTTAAAGTCCAGGGTTGAAATTTTACTTATCACCCTGCTTCTTTGTCTGTCTGTTGATATTAAACTCTAACATGTCATGGTCACTGCAACCAAGATTACCCCCAACCTTGACATCTACAACCAGTCCTTCTTTGTTTGTTAATATCAGGTCCAGCCTTGCACTTCTCCTTGTTGGTTCTTCAACTATTTGCAGGAGAAAGTTGTCATCGATGCACTGCAGGAACCTTTTGGACTGTTTGTGCTTGGTTGGATGATCTTTCGAATCTGAGTGGCTGAAGTCACCCACAAGCACCAGGGCACTTGATCTTGAGGCTACTTCCAGCTGCCTGTAGAAGGCCTCATCAGTAACTTCTTCGTGGTTCGGTGGTCTGTAGTAAACCCCCACAACCATATCATCCATGGTTGTGTGTCCCTTCACTCTTACCCATAAGCTTTCAAGGTTTTTGTCATCTCCTCCTGGGTTGAGCTCAACACATTCTAGTTGCTTATTCACATTGAGAGCAACTCCACCACCTCACCTTGTCAGTCTGCCCTTCCTGAAAGGAACATAGATGTCCATAACCACATTCCAGTCATGGGAGCTGTCCCACCATGTCTCTGTAATTGCAACAAGAGCATAACCCTGCGACTGCACCCAGATTTCCATTTCATCCTGCTTATCCCCCATGCTTCTTGCGTTGGTATACAGACACTTCAGAGACTTAGCAGAGGAGTATCTGTTGCCATTGTGGGTGTTGCATAATCCACTATCCCCTACAACCCCTGGGATAGCAGTGGAGCTGGTACCCTGCCTCACAATTGTCCCAGGAATGTCCTCAAGTGAGGCTCGTTTTTCCCTCTTCCCCCTTCAAAATTAATTTAAAGACCTATCAGTCAGTCCTGCCAGCTCTTGTCCCAGGATTCTTTTTCCTCTCAGAGATAAGTAGGTTTTTTCTATAGTCAGCAGGCCTGGAGTCTTGTAGAATAGCCTGTGATTAAAGAACCCAAAAACCTTCTGTTGACACCAGTCCCGCAGACAGGCATTAATCTGCTGGATTTTCATGTTTAGTCCATCGTTAGGCAGAGCTAGTGGGGGGACAGAAGCAAATACTACTTGTGCTCCTGAGCCCTTAACCATTTGTCCCAGGGCTCTGAAGTCCTTCTTCATTGATCTCAAACTTCTTTTTGAAATTTCATCATTGCCTACTTGGAAAACCAACAATGGGTAGTAGTCAGTTGGGCAGATCAGGGTAGGAAGTTTTCTTACTATGTCCTTGACTCTGGCTCCAGGTAGGCAACAGACTTCCCTAAAGAGTGGATCAGGTCTGCATATAGGACCCCCAATGCCCTTCAGAAGCGAGTCCCCGATGACAAGCACACAGTGTTTCTTCCTCACTGCAGATGTTCTGACAGTAGGTTTGCTCGCCCCTAGCCTCTCTGAATGACGTAAACCAGATAAGCTTTCATAGCTGCTGCTAGATGGTTCCACTTGCTGAACACTGGTTTTGGTGGAAACAGGTTCACTAAGAACAGCAAATCTATAATACAGGGCACCTGAGGGGGTTCAGTGGCTTGTGGGGTGGCACGCCTGGTGCACTTGGGAGGAATTTGTCTCCATTGCTCTCCAGCTTCTGAGTCATTCTGTTTGGAAAGATGGTAAGAGAGTAGGGAGCATTTAGTGTCTTGATTACTGAGCACTGATGGGACTGTTTGAAGGATGGCAGAGCCTGATTCTGCTGGTCTAGCTTCCTCTTGCACTCCCTAATAGTCCACAGCCTTTCAACTTTGTCTTTCAGCTGACCCACTAGACAGAGAAGGTCACCCACTTGCTCACAGCGAATACAGGTGTAGTCCCTACAGTCTGCCATGGGAAGTGAGAGATTCTGGCACTCCTTACAGCCAGGAGTCTGGATATCTGCATGTTTATGTGGGACCTCTGTCTGGGTTGTCACAGATCTTTTGGAAATACTTTTATGACGAGTTGCAACCATCTCTGATCCTGCCCGCCTGATCTAACCGGAGAAGATTTCGACGACAAACCCACGTGACTCAGCACCTCCCTCTGGTTAAAAACACCCACCCTGCAGCAGAGACTGTGCCCACACTGTGCCTGCCTCTCGGGAGAGAGAAGCTGGCTCAGAGGAGGGTCATGCCGTGCCGCTCGGCTGATTTCAATTTATGCAGGAGTGATGGAGACAGGAGTTTTACCCCACTGAGGTTATGTCGTAGGCTGATGTAGCAGCCTGTCATATAGCAGAATTTGACTCCCAAGTGAAAAACCTGCAGGATTCATAGTCCAACTGAGAAAAGTAGGAGTGCCATAGGATGCCTTATTACACTGCAAAAAGGATGTTAGTATATTATTATTTCTGGTTTTGTTTATTTTTTACATAAATTATAATAAAATTCCCATGTTACATACACAGTAAAATGAAATTACTTTTGTCCTCAAGCAGCATCCAACTCCTCCAAATACTGCGATATTTATGACTATGGTGAGAGACCATCTAGACACTACTTAGATTCCCTTTCAGCTCTCACAGCAAAATGCATTCCATGTGAAGGTGACTGATGGAATTTTAGTATGAACATAATTTTTCTGCTGTTCAAAAAAAGGCATATCATGGTGCATATTTCACAACTGCTGACAAACAGCAAAAGTAATTGATAAATGTCCATATTCATCTGGGCCCAATCCTGTGCTAAGTGTTAAGGGTCCTGCCTTTCTGCATTTTTGTGGAGGCCAATGAGAGTCTGGGGTTTGCTGAGCATTTTGAAGTCAAAATAAAGAGGAGAGAAGAGGATCTTTCACCACCTCTCAGACTAGGGCCAACAGCCAATATCATCAAACTGATCTTACCATCACTTAACTACGTCCAAGACACATCAGTGTGAAACATGGTGCTTGTGGAAATTTACTGCTGATTTGTGTCTGTTTCTCTAACACTAACTTTGGAGGTCTCTTGGATCAACAGCAAGACAGCACGAAAAAAAAGGTAGTTTTCTGCATCCCAGTAGAAGAGAATCATCTCTGTGAACTGCTGTTACAATGGTAAAAAGTTTTCTGGAAGTATTTTATTTGTGAAATATTTATGCTATCTCTTCAAAAGAAATGAGAATTATCTCAATCTTTACATCAATTCTTATTTGAGAGCCAAAAAACATTGTCTGTTTTGGGAGGAAAACAAATCTGACACTTTTCATCTGTCTTATAGACCAAATTTTTTCCTTTTGTTTTGATGCCCTGAAGGAGCAATATCACAGCTATATACATTTTCTGAGGACTGTAACTTCTTTATAAAGAACTGTAGGACTGTAACTTCTTTAGTTCTTTACTTCAATGTGATTCTTCCACTGGCTGACATTTACAAGCATTTACTGGTCACATCTCAAAGACAACTAGGTTCCTCACTCAAGAGCTTTGTCTCAAGTAATCACATTAGCATTTAACCACAGATCTGAATGGCACAATGCAAATGTGGCATTGGTTTATTTAATGGTCAAGCCCCTTCTCCCTCCTAACCCACATCAAGAACATTGTCTTGATTTGATGCTGAGTAAAAAGAAACAAGTGTTTCCTTAGTCTTTCAGCAGGATGTTTTCCTAAGAAACTTAATTTCTTTGAGGGCCAGGCTCATCTGAATATTTTTATTAATGGGCTATTAAAAGTGGCTAAAATCTTATTTGTCTGCTCTGATACATTCAGTCTCAGTTAGAGAAAACTGTAGGACATTCTAAAATGTCTCAAAAATGTGTGAGTATTATTATCATACAATGAAAAAAAAAGTCTATTTAATGGAGAAGATGAATGAGCTTATTTCCACAAAATTTAATCTACAGAATCTTTGCTGTAAGTCTTGTTTAGTTACTTGTGTGAAAAAGATTACTCCTGTCATTAAAGCCTGTGGAATCAGACCCTACAGCTCCATGATCAAGTTTACCATTAACATTCTCATTATTTGCATACAAATCAATTTGTTAAAGTGCTTTGCAGGCTGATGCTGTATACCAGCTGCCCCCTTAATCCATGCAGGATCTGGGACTATAAAAGCATGAATACAAAGACAAAACCAACCAGAAACTCAATTACTCTTCTGCAGTCCAAATACTATATCTCTGGAAATCGCTGTACATTATAAATAATGAATTAAAAATGCATCAAAGAATAATTATAACCACCGTAACCCAACTCTTTGGAGATGCTATGAGGAAATAGTTAAATAAAAAACTTGTAGCAAGGGAACCTAGACTAAGTGCAAAGGGAAACACTCAGGTAGCCAGATACCTATACACTGTTACCTAACCAAATGCAAGTAGTCATGACAGTTTGCTATTTAATGACTCCTGAATTGAACATTTTAATATTTGATTGAAGCCTTATTTTCTAGCTTGTAACAACATTTTTAACAAACTCTTGGGAACTTACTTTAAATATGTCATCTCTTTCAAGGAAAAATGAAGAAAAAAAGCATCTGCTACAAATACTAACAGCAAAAGAAAGTTACCTGTCTAGTCCGTTTGTCATCTTTCTCTGAGTTATATAGCTTATATCCTTCTATGACTTTCTGTACTAGATCTGTATGTACTGGCATACCTTTTCACAGAAAAGAAAAAAAGCTAATTAATGGCAAAAGAAGAAAAGCCGAATTCTCAGTTATAGTTCAGATTCCTTCTCATTTTTCTGTCTTGAAATCAAGTTTCCAAAAGTTGTATTACGTGGAGTATTTCGTACACAATTTAAGAGTTACTAACGTAGCACATCTACCTTTACTAGCAGTGAGCTTTAACTAGCATAACTACTCTTAATTTTCATTGTCGTTGTTATCTAAAATCTCAGTTGGCACTTCAGATGTGAACACTAACAGCTGCATTATTCAAAACCTTTAAGAAAGCTGGGATAATCTCACCTCAGAAAGTGCTTTAATAATATATTACCTATGGAGAGATCTTAGCAGTGGGGTTCCACTTGCCTTGGTGATGAGCAGGAGTTGCAGAAGTTTTGAGAAAAAAATTTCTTAAATGATCATTACTCCAGCCTAGTGCAATATGGCTATTACAGAAACAAACAAATAACAGCATTTGAAGCAAAAATACTTGATGGTATTTACTGACTTGATAATCTACCTTCATCCATTCTTTAAAAAATAGGGGGTTTATCCACTACTGTGTCACAATGTTTATGCTATTTTAGTCATCTTGACCCATCTACTTAGTGTAGACATGTCTTTTTAGCATTAAAACCTCCATCCCAAAATACCACTCTGTATTTATCAAACAGTAGGAGAAGAGAGACAAATGAATTATTGCTGGCTGTTAGCATTTCCAACTCCTTATGATGCAGACAACAAAAGAAATGTTCATTGTCATAACGCTTGTAATATCACAATTTAGTTGTAGCCTGCTCAAGTCTAAGGCTCTTCCCAGTCCATATTAGTAAAGCTATACAGATAACAAAAATAACAGAAGAAAGAATGTTATATTGACAGTAGATCTGGATGGAATTAATTGTCTGAGAGAGACAATCCTCTTCGCTTTTTCCTATCCATGCTCATCAAATAGGTGGGGTAATTTAAAACAATTCTGCTATGAATTATAAACTTGAGAGTGAGCAAGGAGTATAGAAATAACCTGCCTGCACAATATGACCTCCCTTCTGACTTCAAGAGTTCATAGTCCCTACAGAAAGAAGTTTTTCAGCATCCTCAGGCTCAATGCCAGGCCTCTTTAGATCAGAGGCTGCAGATCCTACTGACTGGTGCCAAATTATGTGTGGTAGTTTTCGTGATATACTTACTTCACGGTCTGCTAGGGATGAAGCTGAGACTACTAAACTAATTTCATGTAGGAGTTCAGGTTTAAGTAATTTTTAAACAACATTAATATATTTCATATATTTTTCTCTCCAGGAAACAAACAAACAAACAAAAAAGCCCTTGAGAGGCCAAAGCAGAACAGTTTCTATAACATAAGGTAATCTTAAATATGATAGATGTAAGATCGTCTATGACTTGCCGTCAATTACAGAATTTATCCTGTTTCAGATGAAACAAGTTTAATAAACCACTTAAGTGTTATAAGGTATGCATCTCACCAACATGAATTATGTATCTATCTGCAGCCAAATGTATGCGTTCTATTGCTCTGAATATTAAATACAAAACCTATGTTTAAATAATGTGAAGGGTCTGATTTAAAGCAACAAAACCCAATAAATTCAAAGTTTATGCTGGCATGCTGTTCTTAACTCACACAAACTGTTTCAAACAGGTATAATGGCATGACTTACAGCCCTCTTACATTTATGTTTCTATTTCCACAATAGAATTTCCAGAGTTTTGTCAGCCTAAGTCTCTCCATGAGTGTCTTTTAAATAGAGTTCTAAAACGTAATTTATTAGCTTTGTTTTTATTTTTAAGGCAAATGTATGCCTCATAGGAAATTTTTAAGTGCACAGATTTTTTTTTGTTTGTTTGTTTGTTTTTGTGTCTAAGGGTGGAATAGTTAATTTGGAAGTGTTTTAGTTTCTCTATTTAATACACTTTCAGAATGCTTACAAAAAATTCTTAATTATTTTATTAACTTTGAATTATTACCCATGAGACCCTAACAGGTGCCTCAGAGCTTTTCTGGTTTATGGCTTACCATAGAAATGGCCAGATATTTATTATGCTCATTAAAGAATAATTGTTATAAGCCATTTATAGATTCTTAGCAATGTGGAAAATTGCAGTGCAGTTCTACAATGTTCATGTTTCAAATGCTTATTTGGGTTTCACCTGTTTTGTTAAACGTTTCTATCATTTTATATGGCATCACCCAAGTGCAGTTTTGCCAAAGGATTCCCTGTAAATATAATTGGGGGGGGAAAGGTAGAAAACAAAGGAAAGATGTGATTTTTGCATATATGGCAATGTTGCTGGTCAAGTACCTGTAAGTCTTTGGTGATGGGTGAGAATGAAGCAAGACAGTGTTTGACTGTGCCTCAGTGCAGGAAATCTCAGCATACACTCACATGCCGTGGACTCTCAAACTGTCATCATCATAAGTTCCTCTGTACAGGAATATGAGTTATAGCTAAGGAAATACCTGATGTACAAGTATATGACTGCATACACATCCCTGAAGACAGAGCCAGATGAGAAAGGAAGAATACCTAAAACAGACATGAACAGATGCTGAAAGCAAAACGTAGCTAAACAACAAAACCTTCATAGTTTTACACAAATAGAAAAAGTAATATAGAGCAGGCAAATTAAGTTGGTTGTTGTGATTTTAATTAATTTGAGCAATTTGTGTCTGAAGGATTTATTAATTTCCTTTTTTAATCTTTGAAGAAAATTGGAAAGAATCACAGTATAAACCATGTTGGAAGAGACATCCAAGATCATCAAGTCCAACCAATCACTCAACCCTAACTAATCAACCAGACCATGGCAATCTTTTCTTAAATGCCTGCAGGGACGCTGACCCCACCACCTCCCTGGGCAGCCCATTCCAATGGTCAGTCTCTCTTTCTATAAAGAACTTCTGTCTAAGATCAAGCCTAAACTTCCCCCTGCACAGCTTGAGACTGTGTTCTCTTTTTCTGTTGCTGGTTGCCTGGGAGAAGAGACCAACTACCATCTGGCTACAGCAATAAGCAATAAGAGCCTCCTCTTCTCCAGGCTAAACAACCCCAGCCCCCTCATAGTGCTTGTGCTCCAGACCCCTCACCAGCTTTGTTGCCCTTCTTTGGACATGTTCAAGCAGCTCAACAACTTTCTTAAACTGGGGGTTCCAGAACTGGACACAGTACTCAAGGTGTGGTCTAATCAGAGCTGAGTACAGGGACAGAATGACTTCCCTGCTCCTGCTGGCCACACTATTCCTGATACAGGCCAGGATGCCATTGGCCTTCTTGGCCACCTGGGCACACTGCTGGCTCATGTTCAACCTACTGTCAACCAGTACTGCCAGGTCCCTTTCTACCTGGCTGCTCTCCAGCCACTCTGACCCTAGCCTGTAGCTCTGCATGGGGTTGTTGTGGCCAATGTGCAGAACCCAGCACTTAGATGTGTTAAATCTCATGCCCTTGGACTCTGCCCATCTGTCAAGGTCCCTCTGCAGAGCCCTCCTACCCTCTAACAGATCAACACCTGCTCCCAGCTTGGTGTCATCTGCAAACTTACTGATGATGGACTCAATCCCCTCGTCCAGATCATCAATAAAGATATTGAACAGGATGGGGCCCAACACTGATCCCTGGGGGACAGCACTAGTGACAGGCTGCCAGCTGGCAGTGACACCATTCACCACCACTCTCTGGGCCCAGCCCTGTGGCCAGTTCTTATCCCAGTGCAGAGTGCTCCTGTCCAAGCTATGGGCTGCCAGTTTTGCCAGGAGTTTGCTATGGGGGACAGAATCAAAGGCCCTGCTGAAATCCAGGTAGATTACATCCAGAGCCTTCCCCACATCCACTGAGGTCAGGCTGACAGGCCTGTAATTCCCTGGCTCCTCCTTCCAGCCCTTTGTGTGGATGGGCATCATATTGGTCAGCTTCCAGTCATCTGGGACCTCTCTAGTGAGCCAGGACTGTTGAAAAATGATGGAGAGTGGCTTGGCCAGCTCATCTGCCAGCTCTCTCAGCACCCTGGGATGGATCCCATCTGGTCCCATAGACTTGTGGGGATCCAAGTGGCTTAGCAAGTCTCTTACTGTTTCCTCCTGGATTACAGGGAAACTATACTGCTCCCTGACTCCATCTGCCAGCTCAGGATGTCAGTTGACCTGAGGACAACCTATCCTACTATTGAAAATTGAGGCAAAGAAGGTGTTAAATACCTATGCCTTTTCCTCATCTTTTGCTGCTATATTCCCCTCCACATCCAATAAAGAGTGGAGGTTGTCCTTGGCCCTCCTTTTGCCATTAATATATTTATAAAACCATTTTTCGTTATCCTTCACAGAAGTGGCTTCAAAATCGTCATGTAATCACAGCTCTCATTGCTCCTTATTTTCTTTTTTTCTAATCATTATTTGCTAAAGCAACACATAAGTCTCCATTGTCAAGAATGAGATGTGGCATTCAAGGCCAAATGAGTCTTCTCTGTTTCATGATACAAAAAAAAAGTAATTCTTGTTTTCCTCCTGTTTTTAAAGACATTGTAAGTCTTATGGGTCTTTCAAATCTATGGGTTTTGGTTGAACATTCTGTTAATGTAAGAAACTCTTGAGAAATTAAGCAAGTGAAGGAATGAAATTTCTCCTAATCTTAACAGAGCTGCCTATGAACTCATATGGCTGCCTGTAAACAAGTAAGGTTTGACAGCCAATCTTTATAAAGTCTCCAGTGAGCAGCTTTTATTCTTAAAAATTCTAGACAGAGCTGTGATTATTCAACATTCCTGAAGGACAGCTCACTTTATTGTATATGCAGAATTTCTTAACCTGATTTTCCTCTTCTGACCTTTTGGTTCAAATTTTGTTTTAATAGGTGATAATTTCTTTATTGTCTCTTGAGGTGGCCTAGAATTTTTGTTATAATGGGAAAGGGTTTTGTTGTTGCTATTTTTGCTTTAGCAGTAACTAAAATGCAGCTGAACTGGTTTGTTAAGACAATCCAGGAAACTCATTCTTTGGCTAAAGACCAAATAAAGTTTACATTTTGACCTGGCTCATTATTGCTTATGACTGCATTTGGAAAATTTTAAACAAAAAGCATCCAGATATAAATTGTAACAATTTAAAATTATGGTACTTAGTTGTAAGATGTTGGGATCTTAGGTATTTATGTACATCTCATGAATTCCTTTGTTATACTAAATTGATTTAGTGTTCAGTCTTTCAAATTCACTCATCTGTTGTCTGGATTCCTGCAAAATATACAGAAGCATAATGAAAAGTGACTCTTCAAATGCCTCTCAACTGCAGAATGGTGTCTTAGACATTGTGTCTGATGCTGCAAAGTCCAGCTTGACTCAACTTTTTTAAAAGCTGGGAAGAGGCACATGGGAGTAAAGATGTTTTAGGGATTTCCCAGAACAGGGAATCAAAGCTACCGAACATTTATTACAGTTATTACAATTCTAGCACACACATTTAGAAACATGCAAAGGATATAGCAGGATATAAAGAAATTGACAGAAGTCAAGAAATACTAGTATTTCCAAAAGAAGTCATTTTGGATGAGTTCACCTCAATGGAAATTACTCGAAAAGTTGCAATGACAGAGATTAATCTCATGAGCTTCGTGTTTGCTGAGAAAAAAAGGCTAGCAATATGAGCATTAATTGTTTTACTGAGATCTGAATATCTGGTCTCTGCTTTCTAAAGGCTGTTTGTTCTTATCAAACTTTTATAACATTTTTGTCTGCTTGTTCTATTGACCAGGTGACCCTGAAGGTGTGAACTGTAAATCATAGAGAGGAGTTCTATAAAAGACATTGTTTAAGCTACTGAGATGCTTTATGAGGTATTCAGTACTACTGTAGCTGCAATGTGAATATGCAAATCCAGAAATTTTTCAGTATTTTGTGCTTACAAAATGTGCTGGTGAACTGAGAGCCTCTGTAGATTTAGGAAAGCATGAAAAAAAAATGAACACTTTTTGTAAACTCCAAGAATGAGTGAATTACAGCCCTGTGAGGTAACTAGATCCAGAACAGTGGAAAGTTAAACACTGAAAGGTGTTAGTTGCCATTACACTTATTGGCCTGTCCCCATTTAAGTTCTATGCACTGATCCTTCTCAAGCTTCATCCAGCCTCCCTTTTTCCTTAAGACTCTCTTACTTCACCTCTCTATTAATTCTTTGCTTTTTTAACAGTCTTTGTTTCTCTCCTTCAAGTCTTTTTCCTGACTGAGGGTGAGATTATGAAAATGTAGCTTTACAATTCCCATGAGGAGCACAGATTCTGCTGGTTCACTGCAACTAGAAAGGTAGTCAGAAATAGTTCACTTAATAAGATTCTTCTAACAATCCAGACACACACACAAAAAAACAAAGAAAGAAACAAACAAAACCAACCAACCAACAACAAAAAAACAAACCTGCTTCTTACTATATACAGGTAATGCTATTGTCAAATTAAAACTGAAATGAAACAACTGAAGTGCCAGCATGGGGGCATGCCTGTCCTCTGCTGTTTTCTTGGAATGGAGTGGAACAGCTGAATCTGTAATTGTATACTTTGTACAAATGTACATCAAAGGAAGATCAAATTGGAAATTTAGTAAAGATAAGGGAGTATTTTATTACCACTACGGGCTATAGATGACAAAAGTGACTGACAACTTGATATTGGGATGGAGTACAACCGTTTGTAAATGTAGCAGCAAAAGTATCTATAGAAAAACACAAAATCAGATCTACTGAGAATAATCTCTGTGATGTTTTAACATGAGTATCTAAGACATTGGATGAATGGGGATGTTTAAATATTTAGGTACTTTATTAATTACATTTTAAATTATTTTTTGTTATGTATGAAAGTTACTGCATGTACATAGCAGGCATCTGTTACCACAATAATTTATAGCTGAAAAAAGAAAGAAAGAAAAAGTTATAAATAACTTTTTTTCCCCCCTTTTAGTGTATTAATCTGTTTGGATCATTTATATAACTGAGTTACCACAAAAATGTGTAATTATAAATGCTGTCATTTGCATGACCAAGACTAAAATATGGATACATAAAAGTAGACATTAAAACTAGAGAAAAATAAGAAGAGCTGAAAAATTCCTTCCTGACCTCACCCTTCAGCAGATTTCACCACTGCTATTATAATAGCTACAATTGTACAATTGTAGCTATTATAATAGCTACAAAAACAATAAACCAGAAATTACAAAGTCATTTGGTCACAAAAGGAGTGATTTGATCAGTGTTTACTTTCCATGAAGAACTAAATTGATCGTTACAAGAGATTTGGGAATTTTCAGGCCTAGAACATAATTTTCCAGACCTCTTCTAGCTAATAGATGTTTACCATGATGATCACAATTCTTTATAATAGGGAGATTTTAGCACTTTATAGTCACTTTGGTCAGCTAAAATTACTTACATAAAATACAGGGCTGAGACAAAATCCAGGCTTTGACTGGAACATCATTCTGATTTGGAAAGTGTCTGTCACTTGAACATTACTCATATTCCTATTATGTTGTGACTCATTATGTACTCTAGGCAAAAGAAACAATACTGAATGGGTTTCTGGAAAAAAAATTGGAAGTTGAAACAAAATAGTCATAAAGCTTTACTCATCATTAATAGTCATCTATGGTCTTTGGCTCTTGAATGTGTGTGTATTATTTACCATAACACAAGACCATACATTTTACTTCCTTTCTGTTAATTTTGAAATAGCGATACTACTACTACTACTGCTACTGCTGCTACCACTGCTACTACTACTACTATTACTACTACTTCTATGGATGCTATTATTGATCCTGAGAACAAGAGTATTAATACTAATTACTTGTTATATACACATACTCTTCCAAATTTGTAAGTCAGATCTGCATTTTGGACAATTTTTTTCGGCCTTACATTTCAGCATCTGTGGTATATTGCAGGGCACAGCCACTCAGCCTAAGTGACTGCTTTCTCATCTTAGAGATGGTTCATATAGCTCTGCCCCATTAGATTATTTTAATTATCTCTAATAAAGTATCTATAGATTCTAACTGCTACTGATACATACAGCTTGTTTTAGGGATAGCATAATAATTAAGAAATTGCACAAGAATATCACTGCAAGAACCTTAATGTTATTATTAAACTCTTGTGTTCTTGTAAGAGGCTCATTATTCAGCCTGCTTATCCTTTCTGGAAATCAGAATATTTATGGAATCCACTAATAATGAAAAAGAATCTATTAACAGTTGAAAGCCTATTGTGATCTTTAAACATATTGGCTAACAATGAGTCAGCTTGCATGGTGACAGTTTTATAGAGGTCTATGAAACAGCAATGAAACTTTTAATTAACCTTTGTTTTTTTCAAAGGTATGTTGTTTTCAGGCTTTTCATTTGGAACGTCCAGTACTCCATCTCTCTTGCTTTTTGTTGGGCTTAGAAAGTTGTATGTCAAATAAACTTAGAACTTAATCTGCTAAATTACTAACCTTCTCCCTATTGCTTGTTATTTGGTGCCTTCAGTTGTCATTTATAATGTCAGCTTCTTTATTTCACAGAAAAAAAATATGGTGGTGACAATTCTAGATTGTCCTTATGATTCAGTGATAATGATATTGAGCAAAATATTTGTTTTTTTTTAATATTTTTAGTTCAATAGGAATGAAAAGACTGTTATGTGAGAGTGCAAAAAAATCTACCAGATTATGTGAGGCTGTGCTGCCTCACAGTGCTATCTAGACTGGGATACCAGTTTGAAGGAAACCCTGAGATTCATTCTATGGCTTTGATGCTTCACATCTTCACATCTACTGCAAATTTAATGTTCAGGTCATACACACATGTTCAGAACAACTTTACAGTGCATGTAATGTTTGCCCTGCTTGGAGTGCAAGGTAGCATGGATGGATTTATGTTTCGCAAACTAGATTTTCTGTGCACACACAACTCTGTAAGGACAGGTGCTATATTATGGCTCCTTAATAAAATCTGGCAATAATTTCTTTAAAAAATGGACAGTGATGAGATCACCTAAGTCCTAAACATAGCACAAGAACTTTGTATTTTCAAAGAGAATCATGGTACATTATGAAACATAATGGAACAAAGGTGTAAAAATAGTAACAGGTTTATGTAATAGAAAGAATTGACATTGTTGCATTAAACAGCACAATATATGATTCAGATCCATGTTCACGAATTGTTTTGTTGAAAACAGTTATATTTTTTCTTGCCAGTAAATTAAAAGATCAAGGGCATGCTAAATGTTTTATTGCAACACATCTAATTTATAAAGAAGAGCCACTTTGGGATATGCTCTGAAGATAAGATTACTCAAGATGACAAGAAAAAAGGCTTCCTCCTCCCCCCAGAAATAACCACCAAAAATACGAGAGGGCAATTTTTAATCTGTTTTGATCACTCTCCTTTTACCTTTTCCTTAGGTTGGCTACCTCACACTGGGTTCCTCTCTGGAAATATTTTGGGGTTTTGAGATAAATACAAATTAGAAACACTGGCCAAGACTGTAGTAGTAAAGAAGACAGTTTCACTGCCTTTCTAGTAAACTGTTCTTGTTGGATATTTTGTTCACAGTGAACAGTTCTCCTTGGTTCTGAAAGACATTCAATTTCCTGTTGAGTTGAACACAAGACGCTCATCAGCTCTTTGTGTTCTCTTCAGGTTTCTGACTGTGAAACCCACAGAAAAACTTCTGGGAGGGAGGGCACCACATCTCTGTGTGGCTGCTGGAGAGGATGAAGCACAGTGCAAGAAGCAGCAGGCAAGGATGGTTATATTGCCAAGCAAACAAATTATGAGAGGTGTGTGTGAGTGAGTGCTGCTGCATGGGAAGGATTTGTTTACTCTATAGTAGGTGTGTGCCATAAAATGTATGAGAAATACTGTATATGAAAGGCTAGAGCACAGGTAGTCAGACACAGCTGCTAGTACAGATAGTACCCTTTAAAGCCTCAAATAAATTACATATACAGTCTACACAAGGATTGCCTCAGACTATGAGTAAAAAGAAATTGGGATGGAGGTAACTGGCCTGCAGATGAAGGGACAAAATTGCAGAAATTCTCACAACATTGGTTTTCAGTAGTAGCCACATTTTTAAACTTCTGTTTTAACTTCATTCAAGAGATCAGAAGGGAATAAACATTATGAGGAGAATACAGAGTTACAGAGAGACATGATGGCTCCTCAAACTGAACAGAAAAAAAAATATTGGTGAACACTGGAAGGAAAAATATTTTATTTTTTCCAAGGTAAAGAACAGGTAATAAGTAGTAGGATGACTAGAAAGGGTACAAACTGACTGCCAAATAAAGGTAATTTTGTGCAGCCACTGGCAAACAATGTGGAAGACAGTCTGAAGACCAAAGAGGATGGAGAGTACAGTACTCTGCAGTGTAGGTTAAAAGAATTGGAGGATGGAAAAAATTGGAAGGGTCAGAGCCTACCTAGAACTTAATCTGGCTACCTCCATAAAAGACAATTTAAGATGTTTCAATAAATACATTAACAACAAAAAGAGGACTAATAAGAATCTTCATCATGACTTGTATTGGAAACAGTGTGGTGAGCAGGATCAGGGAAGTGGTTGTCCCCTTGTACTCGGTGCTGGTGAGGCACCACCTTGAATACTGTGTTCAGTTCTGGGCCCTTCACTAAAGAAGGACATTGAGGTGCTGGCATGTGTCCAAAGAAAGGCAACAAAGCTGGTGAGAGGTCTGGAGCACGAGCCTTATGAGGAATGGCTGAGGGAACTGGGGTTGGTCAGTCTGAAGAAGCCTGAGGGGAGACCCTGTTGCTCTCTACAACTACCTGAAAGGAAGTTTTGGTGAGACAAAGGCTGATCTGTCCTCCAAGCAGCAAGTGGTAGGACAAGAGAAAACAGGTTGGAAATGGATGGAGATCTTTGCAACAGAAACAAACACAATTTAATTCTGAGAGATTTTAGAAGTAAATAGACAGTATTGAGTTTTCTTTGCTTAGAGTAAAAGGTACTGATGAGCAGAAGAGGCATCAAAGGCTGGGACAATGTGACAATTAACAAGGTTCTAAATAAAACAATACAGTTCCAAGGAACTAAACCACATAGCTGAAGTTTCGTTACCCATATATTGAAAAAAAAGCAGATAAAGAAAGTAGTGGGCCTTCTGGCCAGTAGAGCTGCAACTCAAAGAGCAGCAACTCACACTAACTATCGTGTAGACTTGCACTCAACATTAGAGCGAAGTACTATCTGCTTTCATTAGGGATAATGAAGTTGCTGGGGGCAAAAGCAAGATAACTACAGGGACTGAGGAAAGTGGCAGACAACTACTATTCCAGTCCTAAAAACAGTTAAGTTAGATAAGGGGATGGAAAAAGAGCAAATTAATAACATGCATGCACACAAACCTGCTGTAATTCTTGTCCTGTAAGATGTAATTTCTATGACAATTCCTTAACAATCTAGCCAACAGTACTTACATTAATATAATTATTTTAAAATCAGTGCATTAATGATTTCAATAATTAATTTAATGTTTTAATAATTTAATAATTAATTAAGTTACCTTCTATTACATGTTTCTAACTTTTTTCTGCTACCAAATGCTGATGAGGATGGGTAGATTTAGAATTTCAATTTGTTAAGTGAGTCAGAAGCTGCATATTTACCTGAACCTTTGTCTGAATTTAATAGTGAAATACATTGCTTTCTCTTACCTTGCTTACTATAATATAACATAAACAAGTAAACTGCACTTCTATAGGCAGCACTCCACTCTACACAATCCTACATAAGTATATAATCTGTACAAAGGGAATTTTCACCTGAATAAACTTAAAACCAGTATCCGCATAGAGGCATTATTCAATAGGAAAAGAAATCCATTAAAGTGATGCAAAGAAAAAGCAAATCATGTTCTCTCAATAAGTGGACCAGATAGGATGCCAGTTATTGATTTAGTCTGGGACACTGGAATACTAAATCTTCTGCTGTATCCAGACACAGTATTTCTTTTCAAACTCTTAGGGTGATTTATTTTTTTACGTTTAAAAAATAAGAATCCTATTTAGGAGCAGAGACCTATCTTCACATAGCCACATTTTGTTTATCTACTGGAAGAAATGGCTGGCTTTTGCTGTAATTTATTTGCATATGTACTGTCTTCTATTTTTTTTTCTTCCCACTTGTGTTCTCCAGGCCTTGAAGCATTGCTATTTTGTGCCTCTCCAGCATGACTTGATCACTTGTGCAGCTGTAGGCCTCCTAATCTCTCCTACTATTTCACAAATTGTTTTCTACTTATATTTGCTATCTTGTAAAACATTTCCAAACAGAAAGGTCAAGCCTCTTACTACTGAATCATGGGATAGGGAAAAAGGACAATAAGAGAGAATATTTGCTTGATGAAGTCAGTCAGGAGAGTACAAGTGCAACGGTGGTCCCACAAATAACATTTCATCTATAATATAAATCAATATAATAGCTATTTCCCCCACAATGAATGTTGCAAGAATAATAGAATAGTTTTTTTTGTGTGAAGTGTGAGGTCAGAATTACCCCTACTAAATACAGTGCAATCGGATAAATACTTGTATTGGGCTGAATGACCCTTGTGTTAGGTTACATTTCCTCTGTCTGTTCTGATACCAGGAGGTTTCAGACTAAAGTGTGTCTTCTTAACTTGGCAGACTTATGTCTTGTTAGCAGCAGCAGAGATATTCAAAGTGGTAGCTGAGCAACGTATAGCTGAGGTATTAGCACCAAGCTTCCCAAATTTGCCTTCAAAATCAGAGTATATATCTGCAACATACTGCAAACCACAAGATAATAACCCTGCCAGCACTGTGTAAAATAGATTCTTCATATATGCCAGGTGAGTATTCCCCATTTGTAGTAAGCAAAAGCAGATTTATGCACATACATAATAATAATAATTTATAGAGTCCAGGTTATGTTCTTGAGTATTCCTGGAAGTTACACAACTATTATCATCTATCCCATAAAGCTACATTTTAAGAAATTACTATCTTCTGTTGCTTGTTATGCTCCTTGACTAAGATTATGTTTGAAACTGCTGCTGTATTATTCAGAAGTTGTTTGTCAAAGCACTAACATCTAAATTAATTTGGTTCATTGGTATCTTATGTTCTCAGAAATGACACCTCAATGAAGACAAAAGACTGAACACTAGAAAGGATCTTGATCATGAAATACTGCCAGAAAGCACATGCAGAAGATCAGAACAACTCAGGGACTGGAGCATTTTAAGCATTCTTCAGAAACAGAATAGGTGGTCACGAGTTATGTAGTCAGGATGCTGGATTGGTCAGGGAAGACAGATGACAACCTGACACTCACAAGGAACACAAAAAATGAAAAAGCAGTTAGCTTGCAAGATGAGACGACATGCATTCTTTATTTGTAACTATAACTCATTCTCTGAGTAAAGTGGAGGCAAATCAACGCATGGTCTAGTGTTACTGCTGTCTCAACAACATATTTTCTTTTTTTTTTCACAGCCTCAATAAATCATATTGTAGTAAGAGTTCAGACAACTGAAGTACTGAAAAATATCAGTATCAGTTTTTTCTACTTGTTTCTAGTTTCACTGGCATATTTTTACCATTGTTTAGGCATTGAAAACAAACTAGCTTTTTTCATTGTTTACAAGAGCTATCTAGTGTGACCTTTACTGAGTGTGAAAAAAAAAACAAAACAGGGCAGGAAGGAAATAAAATAGTGATTTTTAGTAGTTATTTTTATTTGATTTTCAGGTTTTAAGTTCTCAGATCACATTAGAGTCATAGTGCAGTGAGAGATAGAAGTGATAAAAGCAACTTAGAAATTCTTATGTAATCAAGGACTGCAGAAGGGATTTAAGAAAAATAATGGGGAGTTTGCAATAAAATTGTGAGAGCTCGTGATAATTAAATTCCATTTTTTGGGGTGTAGGGCAAAATTAAAAATAAATTTAATAATTTCTAGCAAAGCACTCTAATATAATGTTATTTCATTACTTTTACATTAGAATTAAAAATAAACTGCACAAATAATTCCATTCCTGTGGTTTTTGTGAATTTGAAACTGAATATGATCTGACAACTGCTGGTACACCACAAGGCCTCTTCTGAACCCTCACTGTCTAATTTTAGAGCTTAATTAACTTCTTTTATATGCTTAAGTCAATTCTTATCTTGTGCACATTACTCTAGGATACAATTGCTGAGGAAATTAACAGAAACAGTCAAACACATTTACTGAAGTGCAGTATTAAAAAAGATATTTTCTGCAAAAATATCTTTTGTTTCTGACATTTTCCCAGTTAGTTTTACTTGCATTCTGCATAATATTTATAATATTTCTGTTTATTGGAAAATATAGGTGTTTATGTAGTATTTATTCTTAAGCAGTCTCTAAATGAAGGATTTTGCTGAGTAAAACATGTTTCTAAAAACTTAAATCAACAGACACAGAGTCTCACTTTGTTACTCTAAACTCAACCGCAGTAGGAAATGAAAGTTCAAAGTTACAACTTCATATTGCTGCCAAAATACACGAGCCCTATCTCACTGGCTTGAGTCAGTTGAGTCCCACTGTGATGATGGAGCTCGGGATGCAAGAAGAGTTCATGTTGGGCTGACTCTGCAGTACCACCCTAGAATGCAATGTGCAGTATCCCTTTTATATTCCCTTGAGCTGGGAATTTATAGCAAACACTGTTTTTAAGGTCAGTGTTAGCAACTGAAATACCACAGCATAAAGCGGCCTCCAGTTACTCTTAGATACTGCCACAGTACACAGAGACAATTAAAAAAGCAATCTTGCTTCTTCATCTGAAGTAGTTTCTGAGTTGTCAATTTGATTGTAAATAACCGTAATTTAAATGTGATGCTTGATTGAGAAAAACATAAAGACATTTAGCTTAGAATTAAAAGTAAAAAAAGTCCAGCAAGATAACTGTGGCAAAAGGGATATTATACTGAGATGTCAAAAGCCCCTTATTCAAGTCTGGAATTAAGTGTACTTTTTATTGAAAAGCTCGTGTCTTTAAAAGAATATATGACAGTAACATAAATGCATTGATAAAACTAAAGTGTTTTAATTGCTGCAAATGTTTTTTGACTAAACTAACAGTGCTTACACTTTGTTCCAGTTTGTTTGTTTTCCTTTTATTTTTTTAATTCGTCAAAGAGTATGAATTGTTAAACAAAGGCCTGAAAATCACACTCCTTGGCTCTGTTCTGAGCAAAAACATTGCTAGGTTCTGATTTATGCCCTGTTTAACAATTGTAGCTTTATTAAGGCTACTACTGTGCACTCCGCTGTGACTTGTCTATACTTCAACCTCTTCACTGTGTAAAAGGAGGTAAGCTATACTTAATTTTTCAGCTTGCCTGAAATATACACATCAAAACTTCTGTTCAAAATTCTCCTATTATTTATGAATGATAGAAGCTTAAACTGTAATAATAATTAAAAAAGCTGATATGCTTATTTAATCTTTTAATCTGTTCACAGTCAGAAAATTAGTATGTTTTCATGCATTGCTCATGAGTGCACAATACTAAAATATACAAACTGTTGCAAACCTGATTTCTAATATTAAATGGGGTACATTGTGAGGCACTAGTGTATGTTTGTGGCTTTCATGTTGTACACGTGCATGAATGGAATGAGCTATTGCGAGTGAGAATATGTAGGTGTATGTTCTCAGCTGCCATCCCTAGGGGCAGGGAGAGTCTCATCTGTGTCCTCTGCATACTCCACAAAGTTTGGGTGGTCATGGACAAGGTTTCCCTGTCCAGCAGCCACTCCTTTGGCTATGAAGGGTATCATGTCTTATTCATTGAGCTTGGGTGGCCACATACTCTTCACACCCTCTTTCAGGGTGATGGAACTCAGCTCTTCATTTTCCACACAACCTTTCCATAAACAGGTGACTTTCCCAATTACTCTATGCTACAGGCTACACACCACATGCAAGGTCAAAGCCAAGCTCCTTCCCTGGGGTTTAATTTCACTAAGTAACAAGTGAACAATGGAAAAAACAACTCCCAACATTCAGCTAAACCCATCTCCCCATCTTACTGCAACACAAACTCAATCTTCCTCTGCCAGGACAGTCAAACTCTGTAATCTGCTTCCATCTTTTAATTACCTCCAGCTGTTTGTCCCTCCCTGTAGGCCTCAAGTTGCTGGCAGGTGCTATGAGGTGGGGCAAACTTCATCCCCACATCCAGGACACTTAACTACCTCCTTCCTCTGTACTTTGTTCCACTGACATGCCCCATTTTTTATTAGCAGTTTGTGTTTTATATTGCTTTGCAGGTTACAGTGCTGCAGTCTGTGACCTCATTTAAAAGACAATGAAAACTCAAACCTTCCTGACCACAAAGCTAAGTGGATGACTGACTCCAAAGACAAGAGTCTGTGGGCAATGTGACATAGGAACCCTGAGGAACGTAACCTGTTCACTGATGTTTATATAACCAGACTACATACAAGGCACAGTGTGTAGCAGAGAAATATGGAGCACACCACAGCAAACTGCCCCACAAAGCCATATAACAATAATTTTGACCAGCTATAGGAAGATACATTGTTGTAGCTCGTGTCTTTTCAGGGACAGATCAAGCCTCTGCTACCTTCTGTTCATGAGATGACAATGACACTCTTTCTTCAATGAGTCAAAAGTGAGTTAGTTAAAAAAAACCAAACCAAACCAAACAAAAACCCAAACTCCAAACACAAACGTACATTACAAAACTTCCAGAAACTTTGACTGGAAGGGTGTGTTTAATTCATTGACTAAACAAGATGTAACACATTTTAAGCATTATAATATGTTCCTGAGAAACACATAAATTGCTAAAATGATGTTGTTTCCTACCAAACCACTAGTGACGAACAAAACATTCAACATAAAAATCTCTGGAGATATGCAAATTCACTAAGAGAAAATGTTAACATTTCTAACTAGAATCAGATCAGTAATGATATCTTCAGTTTAAAAGGAGAATGTTTTATTTGGAAGGATTCTGCCTAAAAGTTTTACACATTTGATAGCTGTAACTGTGGGTGTTTCAAAATACAGAGTTTTGGGACAAACGTACAAAATTCTTTAGAGCAAGGCAAGGTCTCTCAGTTCATTAAAACTTGCCAACTGTGAGTTTTAGATTTTCTAAAATACTCTAAGAATTATCATAAATGCTGTTCGTGCTAATAACTAGAAACTTTCCAGAGACCTGTTTTATGAAATGGCAAGAAAATGCAAATATTATTAAATTGTATATAAAAGTAAGTATCTGATTATGGGAAAGTGTTGCTTGTGTGCTTATTGTGGTATCGTTGCATCTTCACTCATAGCAGATGCACAAAGTTCTCTTTTAAGTTGTAAAGTTTTAGGGATTATGGGCTTTTGTGTTACGTTAAACTGTGAACCTATCACCTGTAATAACTGAATCTTGTCAGTTTAACTTTGAATAACCTTGTACTTGGAAAATGCTTTGAAACCCCAGTTAGTCATTATGGTTGTTTAGCAGTTAATCCAAGTATATTGTTTTTTTTTTTTTTTTAAGTATGGGTAGGTTCTTGTTGCCCATGTGTAACAGGGAACAAACAGTCAAGGGGACAAGATAAAAATATAAGGAAATGGAGGAAAGGTTAAAAAACCCGCAGGTATTAAAATGCAGGGATGTGGAAAAAGCGAAGGCTACATATTACATAGTGGCTGGATAATTTAAGCTGGGGGGGGAGGGGTGTGGAATTTTGAAGCCCTCAAAGCGAAAAAAAAAAAAAAAATGTAAACTTGAGAATTAGGATGGTCATTCTGGCTAAATGAACACATAATAGCCTCAAAGAAATAATTGAAAATGGAAGATTACAAATATGAGATGATACAAATATGGGATGATACAATATACAAGGAATGATGGACAACAATAGAAATTATAAAGGATGCTATAAGGAGAGATACGGTATTGATTCAGTAATTGTTGAATCTCTTTACAAGTCCTTATTACTGAACAGAGAATACTCACATGTATTCTTTACGTTTACATTTGTAATTGCACAGATAATAATTGCAGTCATAATAAAAATGCTTTTATGTAAAGTTATATAAAAATAGGTTATTTATGCCTTGAGTAATGTGGTCACTTTCTACTAAGATGGGACCGTAGATCTTAATGTGCTGCAAAAAAATTTCATAGGCAAAGCCATCACTAAGGATGCTGGAATATTTCTATCAGGGCCATAGGTGGAAGGAACGAACATTTTCATGTATAATTCACATGTAGGAAATGTGAACCTCCTTTGCTTCTCTGCCTGTATATACACCGATAATTTTATGTCTTGCATAGTGGTACACTCAGGGCAATGTATCCAAAACTGCACAAGTTACAAAGAAGGGGAAAACACATATGATATTCTTACAGCAAGCAACTGACACTGGTGAAATGCAGTTCAGTTTGTGCTTCTTTCCAGGCTAAAATATATCCTGACCTCCCATTTCAGCTTCTTTCTTAATTAATTTGTGAAAAATTAAAGTATTTTTGTGTATTCTCCTTCCTAAGCAGGCTACAGGAAACGTGCAAAGATTGGATTTGGCAACATAGTTTTAACTCTTCAGGTACTCTGTGTATCACAGAATCACAGAATGCATTGGGTTGGAAAGGACCCCTAGAGGTCAGCTAGTCCAACCCCCCTGCTGTAAGCACAGACATCCCCAACTAAATCAGACCACCCTGTGAAACCTCTTCCAGTGTTCCACCATCTTGATAGTAACAAACTTCTAATGTAGCACATTCATGACACCAGCCCAAAAATTTCATGTACTACATTAGATCTCCCACACCTTTCTTCAGCTTTTAGTTCTAGGCTCTCAAATAAAACTCTGGAAATAATAAATCTGAATAATCTTCCTGTGTGAGCAACAGTTTAGGTGCCCATGTACCCTAGGGTGTCAAGACCTGTCCCCAAACCAGGTTTCTGACTGTTGTCCTGCAAACGTTAGTACCTAAACCAGAGAAAAGAGAGAACAGGGGGAGGGGGGGAAGTCTGAAAAGACACACTACCTTTTCCTAAATTAAAATGATGGAAGAAGTTCTTCACCATGAGAGTGGTGAGACCCTGGAATGGGTTGCCCAGGGAAGTGGTTGAGGCCTCATCCCTGGAGGTGTTTAAGGCCAGGCTGGATGAAGTTCTAGCCAGCCTGATCTAATGTGAGGTGTTTCTGCACATGGCAAGAGGGCTGGAACTAGATGATCCTTGTGGTTCCCTCCAACTTTGACTGATTCTATGATTCTAAGAAAATACGCAAGAACCCAACAACCCACAGGAGAACAGCATTCAGATGCAAATGCCTAGTATTACAATGGATACATGAGACAAAGCTAGGTGGTCCGACAGGTCAGGAAGGGCAGAAATTGCAAAATCCTGAGCTCAGTACGTTAGGTAGACAGCAGCTGTTCATGTAACGTGAAAAGAAAAAAGCGTCTCAACTCCCACCTTCGGCAGGTGTTCACACAGCCTGCCTTTCTAAGGTGGTATTCACTGCCACAGAAGAACATCCTGCTTTTTCATTCCCTGCACAAAGGAAAAGCACGCAGCCACTCCCGGTCGCGTCAAGCACTCCGCTAAAACCAACGGCTCCCCGAGCGGCATCCAGCTGGCAGTCACCCCCGCTAAGACGCATGCGCACTCCGGGCGCTCGGGCGGGCAAATTTAAATCTGCCTCTCGCCTCTTGTCTTAACCGGGGTAGCGGTTGCGCTGACGTCATTGCACCGCGTCCTTCATCTTTGCGGTTTCCGGCGCTCGCCTGCGCTGTAAGTGCAGCTGAGAGGAGGAAAGTTTACATTTGTGTGGTTCGCAGCACCGTTTCTCTTCCCTTTCCTTCAGGAGCGGGCAGCGAAGGGTTTTCTGCGTCTCTGCCAGGCACAGACTTTACTCTGTCCTCGCCGACCCTGCCAGGGGGGTGAGAGGCTCCCACCACGACGCTGGCGACGGCTTTGAAGCACGCAGGGGCAACAGCACTGCGGGTGGCGGAGCTAGAGGAAGAGCTGCGGAGTCTGGAGGAGGAGCTGAGCCGCTGCCAGGTATCTGAGAGCGGGGCGGTCCCCTCCGGACCCGGCGGTGAAGGGCAGCTTGGAGCGGTGAGACTGGAGTCGGGTGGGCACGTCCCGCTCTCTGGAGAGGCATCCCCTGCTCACAGCTCTGAAGTACTTCGTCTTGTGTTGGAGTGCGGGTTTGCGTCCCGATTCTGGCAGACACAGAGGGCGAGGAGGGTAGCAGAGGCCCGAGTTTAGGGCAGGAGGCGGGTGGTAGCCACGGTGGGTAAGGGGATTGCCGCAGCCCCGCCTTCGACAGGCTCCCCTTGGTGCCGAGGGTGTTTGTGGCGCCCACCTGTTGGGTGGCGGCGGCAGTCGCCGAGTCTGGCACGGCCACTCTGCAGCCGCTGTGCAAGCCGTAGTCCCAGCCGGTATACAGCTCCACTAGGTGAATTAAAGCGTCCTCAAGCTTACATTCTGGCTTAAAGGCAAGCACTTGACCTTAAAAGTTTTTTCTTTTTGCCTGTCTTTTGCGTTCACAAGAAACCACCCTTTATTTTCTTTATGTGTAGTGCAAGAATAATGTGGTGGTGCCTTCTTTACTTTCTGCAAAAATGAACAAGTGGAGGACTTTCAGAGAAGTGTAGATCTCGAAAGAACCTTTAGAGGTGATTTAAGCTCTCCCCTTATATTGCAGCAGAATTAGGTATACTCAAACCACTCCCAAGAAGGTTTATGATTAATTATAGTTGTATGTTCAAAACTTCCTCCAGACTTATCTCCCTGTTACCTCTTCTCACAGGTACACTTTCTCATTTTTCCAGTTGTTCGTTCTTTGCTTATCTTTAGGTACATTTAATGAAAATTACAATATGTAGGTAACATGAGGCATTGCCATAGAAATGTGCCAATTCTCTGCCAAACAAGTGGATAAAGCCTAAAGGACACAGCGGAGAGGAAGGTGATGTCTAATGCTGTGGCAACTTTCTCACTTGCTTCCTGGTTGCCAAAATAGTATTTTCTTGGTATGTTTAAATCCATGAAGGCCTGGTCTAATATAGTCATATCTGTGAACTGCAAATAGCATCTGTGTTAGCAGTTTGTTGCTTCAAGCAAGCATTGGCATATTTTGCAGCTGCTGTGGGTAGACTCCACACTTCTTGCAAAAACTTGTTGAATAAGAGAACTATGGGGAGAGGGAGCTGTCGATATACATCCTGTTTAGAAATGCTGAGAAATGAATAGCTTGTGGGAGAAGTTAAAAAAACTAGTGATAATTCAGTTAGTTTCCTCATCTCAGTATGAAGATGTGCTGTATCAGACTACATTTGGTGGAGGTGGAAGGAAGGCCCTGTGCTCTGCTCTTTTCGCTAGTTGAATATACATTATATGTTGCTAAAACCTAGTAGCAGAAATATTTTGAGCATTATAAATAATAGAAACTTCGAAATATACAGTACAAATCTGAATTTCTAATTACTTTGATAACGTAACTTGATGTACATGAATTGAAGTATGTCATTTCCTCTTCATATTCAATCAATTCCATGTGTATTTCTATTTGTTCCTTGATGAATGCATTCTGCTAATTTTGAAATATTGGAAGATGTATTTCTTTTAAGTCTCATGCATGTTATCTTGCTGTTCTGTCTTTGTTGTATCAGATTATATCTCAGTTTTCTGGGAGGGAAGGAAGCATTTGAAAACAGATCTCTGTTCTGCAGTAATCTCCAGGTAGAATCCAATACATATACACCATCCTTCTGAAAACAGGAGGTAAATGCCTTCAGGATTTATTTTAGGTTATTAATAAAATAAAAATGAAAGTGAAATGATAATCTATAAACAGTGAGCCTTATCTGAAAACACTGCAGGATAATTTACATGCTTCACCATTTTACTAATCCATCAATAAAAACAGACATGTTTAAGCATAAAGGAGGGGGAACCAGATTTTGATATATAAAAGAGGTGAACTGCTCAGTTATGCCTCTTTAACAATGTAGGATTTATCACAATAACATTTTAAGTTTTGTTAATTTTCCCTGAATTTGGATGGAAACTAAAATAGGTTTCACTAAGATTCGTCAGCTGTTTTAAAAATCAACTAATAAAATTCAGGAATGGTTAATCTGTTCTATGTTCATATTTCACAAGAAAATTTTGGGCAGGGGCAAGCCATTTGAAGTCATATATGGGCAGTTTTAGGGTTGATACTTTTCTGATTTCTTCACAGTTGAAATAAAAAGTTTTCACTGATAAGCTAGTAGAATTATATTTCATGTGTTGAGTTCCTTAATTTCATTGTCTGAAGTTGTTACCTAACGTTTTCTAGGTCTTGTTAATCAGAATCATGAATCGTTTAAGTTGAAAGGGACCTCTTGAGAGCATTCCACCCTACCTTGGAGCAGGTTGCTGTGGATGGTGTCCAGTTAGAGTTTTGAGTATTTTCATGGCTGGAGGCTGCAGCTCCTGCAGTCAAACTGTGCCACTGTGTGAAATCTGTCACATTAGAAGTGTTCAGCTTCTATTAATACTTCCCTTGACTGATGTTCTATTCTGTTGGATTGGGCTATCTCTTTTGGAGACTACCTTAGCAGGCATTTTAGATAGAAATGTTGCATAAATGTATTTTAAAAAGACAGTAGTAGGATAGTGTTAGCTTTTAATCCAACAACTGGATAAACTTGCCTAAGTTTGTTTGTTTTGTTTGTTTTTCATCTGAGTATTTGTGGTGGCTTGAAATTTGTCCCCAACATTAACTTCACCAGACTAGCTCAGTTTGGAAGCAAATGCTCAAAATCTGTGAAAAATTTTAAAGGCATAGCCTTAAAACCAGTACAATATTACATTCACAGACATAAACTATGCTTCCAAAACAGACTTCCCAATTGCAGTCGAGTTCAATAGTTTTAACAGTATACATGAACTAAAGAATTAGCTTTAATACTTGTTTAGGTATTGGTGTTTGTGGTGGTTTAGCCCTGGCTGTGGACCAGATGCCCATCAAAGCCACTTTATCACTCTCATTTTTAGATAGATGGGAAAGAGGGGAAAATATAACCAAGGCATGTGAGTCAAGATAGAAGCAATTTAACAGGATGAGAAGCAAAAGCGAAGGACATGCATAGAAGCAAGAAGAAACAAAGATGTTTTTCTCTACTTCACATCAACAGATGATGCTTGGTCATTCCCCTGAAAGCAGAGCTTCAGTATGTGTAGCAGTTTCTCTGGAAAGTCTGTCATCAACAAATGCCCCCGGCTTCCTTCTTTCCCTTAGCTTTTATATCTGAGCGGACGTCATCTGGCATGGAATATCTCTTTGGTCAGTTTGTGTCAGCTGACCTGGCTGTATCCTCTCCCAAGATCTTGCCCATCCCTCAGCCTACTGTTGTGGGGTAAAATGCTGGAAAAGCACAGCCTGGGTGCTTGGCTCAGCAGTAGCCAAAGCAGCGGTGTGTTATCAACACCTAGCTACCACTGCAAAACACAGCACTAGAAAGATGCTCTGGGCGAGTTAACTCTAGTTCAGCCAAACCCAAGAGTTTGGGATATACCCAAGAGTTAGCCAGCACCTGAATAAAATATGCCAAGTTTCTTTTCTACTTCTCCACACCTCCTTGGTCTGTTATATCCACTGTCATATAAACCAGACTTTCAAAGTACAGTCTCTTCACTAGGAATTGGAGTCCGAAAACTAAAAATATGGAAGCTTTCTTTGGCTAATGAAGTCCTGACTCTTAATGGAAATACAGTATGTAGTAGCTTTGCTATAACCACAGGTAATGCAGGCATCTGCTTTTGACTGTTTTCTGTCTTCTGCAACAGGATCCTGGAGTGGTTAACTCATTTTTTTTATACGGATTGTTGGTGTTTGTGTTCAAACCAAGGTTCTTTTTCTTCATATTTATTTTATTTTATAAGGTAACACTTCCTAGCAAGTAATGGTGCCTACAGAGCCAAATACAATATTTTAACAATTTCCTTTGTTTTAATCCAATCTTTTCTAAAGCTAGGGTTCTGCTAGTAAGTCATGATACATGAATAACTATTTAAGATGCATGTTGATTTGTGTATACTAGAAATGTGTTTAAAGCAATAGTTTTAGAGAGTAATATTAAATTTAACAAGTCATAGTTCTTTAGTGATGTGTTTTTATTTTGACTTGGTTCTTATTTGTCTGATTTTTGTGACCAAAATTTGAATGTTTATGAACTACTAGTGTGTGAGTGAGTGCTTTAGTATTTCTTCTAGGTGAATTGTTGCTATCTATACTGGGTTTTGTTTGTTTGCTTGTTTTTCCAAAATGGGGCAGAGTATTTAATGCTTCCATTCATAAAATTCTGATTTCTTTTATTAGTGATTAAGCTAAGGCCATGTATTTATTGGTGCCAAGGGATGCCAGCTGTTTAGTGCTTTCTATATGAGTGGGGTTTTTTTTTGTTTGGTTTCGTTATTTATACTCTTATATTTTGCCATAAGGAGTCTAAATCACATGAGCTTGATTAGTACAGGTGGTGTTAACAAAGGTCATACTGTGTATTATAGACAGAAGTAGTGTTGAATTACTGATTTTTTTTTTTCTTTTGCTTTTTTAACTTTTGACAAATTTTAGCTAAAAAATGATTTTTTACATATCCGATTTTTTTTTTTCTTCTGGAAAATACCTGTTTGGAATATTTGAGTAGAATTGAAGATGAACTGAGTAATGAGATTTAAAAGAGAAAAAGAGTATTTTTACAGTTGTAGTCACTTATCCACAGTATGCCTGTGTGTGAATATGTCAAATTTTCCTTAGCATGTGAGTGGGAATCTAAAATTTGGTATCAAGATCTGAGTTACAGAACAGTTTGATTTGTAAGGGACATTAAAAGATTATCTGGTCAAACCTCCTCGCCGTGTGCAGGGCTGTTTTTCAGTAGATCAAGTTGCTCAAAGCCACAGTCAACCTGACTTTGAACTCTTGCATTGATGGGGCATCCACAGGCCTGTTCTAGTGACTCACAACCCTTGTCCTAAACAAATGTCTCATGAGAGCAGAGGGGGAGAATCATCTCCCTAGACCTGTTAGCCATGCATTTTTCCTGCAGCCCAGGATATGGTTGGCTTTCTGGGTTGCAAGTGCACATTGACATCTGTCTTGGTCCAGAAGCTCAGAAGGAGACACTGTCCTTTTTTGAACATTCCTGGGAGTGAAATTAAGACACAAATGAGGTCATATATCGCAATACCACAGCATATTCAAGGTTCCAATCCTACTGCCAAAGCAGGATCGCTTAGGGTAGTCCGCACAGGATGCATCCGGAAAGGTTTTGAATGTATCCAGAGAAGGAGACTCCACAACCTCACTGAGCAGCCTGTCCCAGTCCTCCATCACCCTCACAGTAAAGAAATTTCTCCTCATGTTGAGGTGAAATCTTCTATGTTCAAGCTTGTACGTATTGTTCCTTGTCTTATTCTTGTGTACCACTGCAAGAGATTGGCCCTATCCGCTTGACACCCACCCCTCAGATATTTATGGACATGGATGAGATCCCCCCTCAGTCTTCTCTTCTCAAGACTAAATAGTCCCAGGGATCTCAGTCTCTCTTCATAGGGGAGACGCTCAAGTCTCCTAATCATCCTCATGGCTTTCCATTGGATTCTCTCCAGCAGGTCTCTGTCTCTCTTGAACTGGGGAGCCCAAAACTGGACACAGTATTCCAGGTGTGGTCTCACTAGAGCATAGTAGAGAGGTAGAAGAACCTCCCTAGACATGTTGAACACACTTTTCTTGATGAACCTCAGGGTACCACTGAACCTCTTGGCCACAAAGGCACATTGTTGTTCCATGGAGAACTTGCTGTCCATCAGCACTCCAAGGTCTTTCTCTGTGGAGCTGCTTTCCAGCAGGGAAGCCCCTAACCTGTACTGGTGCCTGTTGTTATTTCTCCCCAGATGTAGGACCCTGCACTTGTCCTTATTCAACTTCATGAGGTTTGCCTGCACCCAGCTCTCCAGCCTGTCTGGGTCACATTGGATGGCTGCACAGCCTGACAGGTGTCAGCCAACCACCCTAGTTTTGTATCATCAGCAAACTTGCTGAGGGCACTCTCAATGCCCTCATCCAGGTCATTGATAAAGATATTGAACAAAACTGGACCCAGTACTGATCCCTGGGGAACACCACTTGCCACAGGCCTCCAAGTTGACTCTGTGCCACTGATGACAGCCCTCTGATTTCTGTTGTTGAGCTAGTTTTTAATCCACCTCATGGACCAACCATCTGTGCCACTTTTCTTGAGCTTTTCTCTGAGGATGTTATGAGAGAGAGTATCAAATGCCTTACTGAAGATAAGTGATACCCCACTACCCATTTGGTCATATCAAGATGAGTCTATTTATTAGAAATAGAATGGAGCAAACAGAAAGAAAAGAGAGAGAGAATGGAGAAAGAGCAGGAGAGAGAGCTGCCACCCCATGGTCCTTCTTTGGGGGGGGCTGGTGGAAGGGAAGAGGTGTCCTGTTCTGCTGCCTCTAGCCTGAGATGTTCCCAGTGATGCTTCTTCCAGTAAGCTGGTATAATTCAGGGCTTTTATACTGTTCCTTGTTCAATCATTGTAGTTCCACCTGCCCCACACCTAGTCAGGTTAGAATGTATATGTGACTGCCAGGTGTGCTATCTTGGTGGGCAGAACTGACACGTTAGGCAGATTGTTGAAGATGTTCTCAGTTTTCAATGTAATCATCACCTCACCAGGCAATTTACATGTTCAAGAGGGGATTCTCTCACCATGTCAGTTTTTTTCTGCCAGTATACCTGAGTCCTCCACAGGGCTGCTCTCAATCTGTTAATCTTCCAGTCTGCACTGATACTGGGTTTTACCCTGACCCAGGTGCAGGACCTTGCACTTGCCCTTGTTGAACTTCATGAGTTTCATATGGCTCACTCCCCAAGCTTGTTAATGTCTCTCTGGATGGCAACACTCAGAATGGTGTCATCTGCAAACTTGCTGAGAGTTCACTCCCTCAATCCCACCATGTCATTTATGAAGGTATCAAACCGTATTGGTTCCAGTATGGATCCTGGAGGAACAGCACTTGTTACAGGTTTCCATTTGGACATTGAGCTGTTAAGTGTAACTCTCTGGGTGGGGTCGTCCAGCCAATTCATCACCCATCTTACAGCCTGTTCATTATACCTCTTTAATGAAGTGGTGTTAAAACGAAGAATGTTGTGGAGCCTGCTGGGCACTGCAGTGATGCTGACTGGTCAGTAGGCCCCAGGGTCCTTCTTTTAACCTTTTTTTAAGAAAAGGTAAGTGTTTTTCCCGTTCTTCTGCTTGCTGGGGCTTTGTCTGACTATCATCAGACAGGCCTGAGTGAAATGGTATCATTTATGAGAACAACAAAACATTGCTGTTTCCCAATAAAGGAAGTTGTATTTTATGTGCAGAGAAATATGCTCTTGATTGTGTTTTTTTCCAGCTTAATTGAAGAATGCCTTTAGAACATACTGAGGTGTCTACATTTGCCTTATTAGAGATTCAGCCCAGGGGATAATTGCTATAGCAGGTCTGGTTTTCCTGGCAAACTATATTTTGGTTCATGAGGAGCTATGCTGTTCTTAGACAATGATTCAGATAATTCAGTGTTCATGGTCTCAACTATTTAGCTTTTGACTTGGGAGGTATGTAAATATTATCCTACTTGTCCACAATTTCACAGGGTTTGGGAAGTACTACAAAGTCGTCTGAGATGGTTGATGTGATAGTCACAAATGCTACTTGATCAGTCATGTAATTCAGAGTGAATATGCACAAATATATGCATATAGTTATATTGTTTGTAAAATAAAGCTACTTGTGCATTTCTGTATTGTTGAATGCATTTAAAATCACAAATGTATCATGATTGCATTAGTCCAGAACATTATGTTTAAACAAAAACTAACTCCGAGGCCTATGCTGAAACTTTCAGATTATCATGTGCAGTCAAGTGAGTGAGTGAAATATTAAAATAACTCAGAATTGTAGCACTTCAGAAACCAGTATTGTAACTGAGAACATTTATGTTCTATTCTGTTCTCTGTGTCTTCCATCCAAATTACTTCAGTGACTACAGTTAGCTTTAATTCAAATGTTTTCAACATTCATAGCTTGAAATGAAAGCTCTCAGGTAAGCTATTCTTAAACAGATTGATGCAAACCCTTTTCTCTGGAACTAAATCCTTTATTTTCTCATATAGTTTCCTCTTTGAAAACAATTTTTACATCAACCAAGTTTAAGATTTCAGTGTTGAGCACTTAGGGAAAAAGTAATTGTTGGTGTAATGCTGTACCAGTAAATGAATACATGCAGAGCATCCTGACTGTGTTTATGAAAGAGCAGACGAAATAATTTACTTTTATCTATTCATGTGCGTCCATGTCTGTCTAATAATTTCTCTCTACTATTTAATGCATGTTTATTGCTGTCCTGGTACTAATCTGGCTTCTGAGGTGTTAACTCATTGCATGTCATATGAGTGACAGGCCAGGGAATGGCCTGTATTTCTTGTCCATTGATGCTACAGTGAGTAAGTTATATCAGTTAAGAATATGTAATAAAATTATTCAGTTAAGTGTATTGTCTGTCTTTTTATCATGCTGATGGACTAATCTGAGTCTGTTTATAAAATCATATGTAGTGACAGCATCTTCTAGGATAAGTCGTGTGGTATTTTTTTGCTTAGACCTCTATCACTGCATCAACATTTTAGCATGATGACATTATTTTCATGGTGCCTGTTTGCTTTCAACAGAGTTCTGAGGAAGAATGCAATCTCTTGGTACCGGTGGGTATATGTGTATATTTATTTGCACAATTTTTAAAATATACTGTGTGTGTAAGTAAAGCAGTATGCTGCCTTTTCCATTTTTGATTCAAAGGTATCTTTGTTGCATACTCCTCGACTAAAACATTAAGCAGCTAGGGAAGAAGCAGGTATGACACACCTGTTTGCTAGGGGTGTCTGTTTCAAAGCTATTGGTCTGGCTGGGTCACATACAGCCTTAGAAATCTGCCTGGCAGTGATATGTGACAGTGCATGCTGTGTGTGAGTGACTTGTAACTTCAAAATAACCTAATGCTACCTGTAGAGCCCAGTGCATATAAGTCCCTAAATTTTCTTTTGAGGTACTGATCAATCTTCTAGTAACTTTTCAGGTCATTGAAAAGTGTATCACCTCAAAGATAGGTTCTATAAAGTGTAAGAGTATTGTGTCGTGTGACTACTCAGCAGGATTGGGTGGGTTGTAGAGAGAATACCTTTTGCTTAGGAATATAATGTGTGTCTGAAAATAGCAAAGCAGCACTCCCACAGCAGGATCATGAATGTCTGCACTAGCTGCATCCAGCAGTAGAAAAGTCTTGAGAGCCATCAAGAAGCAAGCCTGTCACTTGGATGTAAAGTGTGTTTATCAGCTTGCTTAAAAGCTTGAGCTCTTTAGTTAAAAGCACACTAGATGTTAGGGGAGTCCAAACCAATATGTATTAAGTTTTCTCAGAGATGTTTCAGTGCTCTTATGAGCCATGTTACCTAATGTTTTGTTCTTCTCCATTGTATGTAGTGTTTTGGATTTCTGTATGAATTCTTCCAGTCTGACAGTCATCTGTTTCACTGTGTACTGAAATATTCCCATCCAGCATCTCACCACACCAAATCAAGATATCTTCCAATCAGCACCCCACCCCGACCCCCATCATACCACTCCACCAAACCCCGAAATCACATAAAAGTGTGAGCCACTCCCCACTATCCCCCCCCTCAAAAGTATCCTGTCAAGCGAGGGAGACCGGAGATGAGGGGTTGTTCGTATTCTGGTTAAAGAATATCACTTATCTGCGCATTTATACAATCAACTAATCCGCCGATGATACTACCACCCAGAACAACCACCTAATACCAGGGGTCCCCCCCCGACATCACAGACCCTACCACCACTACCCCCTATCACTAGCCCCCATCCCACCCCTAAAATGTCGCAACCTTGAACCCTAGAAACACCCCACTCTGAGGCCCACCTCCAGTGGATGTGTTGCCCTACCCCCCCACTTTTCGTCCCCCTCAACAACCAGATAACACCACCAAACCAATACCATCCACAACACACTAAGACCTCTTCCGACCCAACAGGTCCGCATTAACCTAGGCTCCTGCTTTCACTTCTCTGTGTGGGAGGGAGGCTTTGTGATTTACACTAATGTTTAATAAATGCATTACTTCACTTGCAAGCAAATACTTCTGCTGTAGCCAGACATACCATATAACTTTTATCACTGGCTCCTCTTATGTTTGTCCCCACTTCTGAGCTTGTTACTGTTGAAATTGTAAGAAAAAAACCAGTTTGCTTAAGATGGCTGCGTAAGACCTAAGGTTATTCTTCATGTCTGTGTATCTTTCAGTATGATGATGAATAACAAGTAACAATTACTTTCACTGCAAGGTGAGGGAAAATCCCACTTGTTAGGGTCATAGTTCTTTAGTTCTGGAGTGCAGGCTGACTATCCTTAACGTTTTATGTGTTTGAATAATCATAAGTAGTTTTTGCTAACTTTCAGATGACATCTGTATGCTGTCTTGTGTATATGCAAGTTCTCAACTGTTCAGGGTACACACTTGCTGACCTCTTGAGCTGTTAATGTACACTTGAGTAGGCTGAACGTTCCTTGGGTATGCTGAAGATTGATACATCCCAGGCCTTGACAGCTGCAGTGTTTATCTGTGCCAGCTTCAGTCAGTCTAAGCAGCCCTTTTTCGGAAGAAATTGTTTGGCTCTCAAGACCATTTAGGGAACAGCCTTACCAAGTCCATTAATTGTGCCAAGAGCTTAAAAAGGCTGTTAAAACTTCTTTTCATCTTAAAACTGTAATGGTTTCCAGCTAATACTAATTCTCTTAAACAAAATTCTTAATTACTTACAGATTTAAATGAAACAGTTTTAGCTATCAAACTGTTAGACATATTAAAGAGAAGAAAGTAACATTTTATGATAACTTGTCATTCACTGAAAAATGTTTCACTGGCATAACGAGGAATTTTGTACTTTTCCATATATGCTATTTTTTATGTAATAATGTTCAGAGATTTTTAACTGCCAGGGATACTTCATGTTTCTATTGGTAAAATGTGTTTGAAGATGTGTTTATTTGCCTGTTTTGGCAGAGGTCCACTTAGGCAGGATACAAATCAGTTTTGTGTGTATTCAAAGAAATTCAGATATGTAAAGAAAGATAACTTGTTGACTTAGATTAGAATATCTGTTGATATTCTAAGTATAGCATTGCTTTGTAGTTCTGTATATGCTCATTCTTATATTATAGTAGTAACTTAGAATACCAGTTCCTGTCATCATCAAAAATAAACAGCATATATTTAAATAGAGTTGTTTTGCAGTTCTGAAAGTTGCAGTAATTTTTCACTTATTTCCATATGATTTTTGTTTCTGAGTTCAATTTTTTTTTTTTAAACAGACACTACACAGCCTGTTACATTTAGCTATTATTTCGGAGTTTATTTTGGACATGCTGTTATCATTAAATACTCCTTACTGCAAGCAAGTATTTTCAAGTTAGTGTGGCTTTTTCATTCCTTACTTCATCTACTTTTCTTTCAGCACAGATAGAAATGTTGCGCATTGTGTGAGGAGTAGCAATTTCACTGATAGGAACACAATTTCAGGTTGATTTTACTCTTCTTGGACAACTTCGGAAGTATTCCGTTTGTGAAATTGTTACATGCCTTGAGATTCTAAACTCCTTAGTCAAAAAAATCATTTGTGTTTGGGTGCCTGTTTTCATGAGGAAGACAATGATAATGGAAACTTTGTATTTTACATGTGATTGAAAGGTCAGTTTTTGGAAGGCTTGGCACAGTATGGGTTCAAAGTAGGTTGTCACACACTCAAGGCATGCTGGATACTCAGCAAAAATCATAGGAGGGATGTAAACATTTCTGTCTTATTATACACACATGTACACACACATATTAATTTGGAACAATCCAGCAATCCAGTATATGTTTTTATAGTTTTCCTTTTTTTTTTTTTTTATTCTATGTAATGGAGGAATGCTGTGCTGAGCCGTGTGTCTGAAAGTTATGTGCTGTTCTGTCGTCTTGTGATGCCTTGTGCTTCTCCAGCTGGGACTTGAAGTGTGTAGGAACCAGCAGGGCAGGACAACAGGCAGCTGCTGCTGCTTTTACTGAGCCTCGTGGTATTTGATTGTCCGTCTTGGAGTCATGCAGAAGCCAAAGTGTCTTAGCACTTCTATTGAATAGATGAGCAGAAAACATAACAGCTATTTCTATAGTCTTGTATACAGGACATAAAAGGGAAAAACTAAGGAAGTGTGATGGTAAGCAAATCCAGATCTTTGAACAGTCAAACTGAACTGAAAAAAGCTCGTGACCTCATAAATCACCGTCAGAGACTTTGATTGTTTAACTGAGTATTTTGAGTGTTTGCAAATGGAATACTGTTGGAACTTTTGTTATACTTGGACTTCTCTGTGCTCTAATGACTTCGTGGCCCTTAGACAAGTTTGTTAGTGATTTTAAGTCATTTAGGATAAAAATACATGGTGAATTGTGCATTAAAGATCTAAAAAATAGTCAAGTACTATTCAGTTATCTCTGTATTGCTGATGGACAAATTTGAATTAGAATTATTTTAAAGTTGGAGTTGGACATAGTTTATTAGATTTAGTGGCTTTTGACAGCAATTGACAGATTGCATTGGGTTGGAAGGAACCCTCAAAGGTCCTCTTGTCCAACACCCCTGCAGTGAGCAGGGACACCTCCGTCTAGATCAGGCTTCCCAGGGCCATATCCAGTCTTGGATGTCTGCAGCCTGTTCCAGTATTTTACCACTTTAATTTTAAAGAACTTTGTCCTTATGTCCAACTTAAATCTACCCTGCTCCAGTTTAAAGCCATTGCCCCTCATCTTGCCACTATAGGCCCTTCTAAGCAGTCCTTCTCCGGCCTTCTTGTCGCCCATCTCTATCTGGACACTGAGCTATTGACCGCTACCCTTTGTATGTGATCATCTAACCAATTCCTTATCCACTAGACAGTTCACCCATCAAACCCATATCTGTCTAGCTCAGAGAGAACAATGTTGTGGGGAACTGTGTCAAAGGCTTTACAAAAGTCCAGATAGATGACATCTGTTGGTCTTCCTGTGTCCCCTGATGTAGCTACACCATCGTAGAAAGCCACAAGTCGGGCAGGACTTGACTTTGGTGTAGCTGTACTGGCTGTCTTTAATCACCTTCCTGTCCTCTATGTGTTCAAGTATAGCTTCCTACATTATGACTCTGATATTTCCTTATATGTAAAGTCGTGTCATTTAGAATATAAGAATTACTGCCTTACTGTCCTTCCAAATAAATCACATTTCCCTTGCTGCTGTTTAGTGAGTTTTCATTTGGATTTGTGTTTTTCTCTTTTTACTGGGCTCCAAGTATAAGTACAATGTATTTTTAGATGTTAAGAATACTCGGAATTCATGTGCTGTATAGATCCTAATGCTTTCTCAGAGGAGCTTTTCCAAATCTGAAAAACACTTTAAATTCTTTTTCTCCTTGAAATGTCTGGTTTGCAATTGTAACTTTTCAGTGGCATGGTATGGCAATTTCAGAAGATGGTGACTTTTTTGAGGACCTGTGAAAAAAGTACACTTTTCATAGTCTTTCAGACTAGAGAGGAGTCCAGGGTATGAAGTGGCCTAGGGTGATAGCACGGGAAGAAGCTGTGGATGTATGTTTTGTTTTCTCAATAGTAAGTTTTTATTAATCTGAATTAATATGCATACTGTTTGTCTTACATTAATTCCTTGTTGAAAGTGATCTTATTTTTAGCACTTCTATTGATTAAGGAATTGGATACTGAAATGAAGTCATTTGAGTTCATATTTATCACAGAATTTTAGGGGGTGTGTGATAAAATGTATATTTTTATATATTTCATAATTTAATATCCTGGGTGGTGGTATCCTCAAACACTGCTCTAACTTATTTACAAAGTATATTTACAGGTTCTATTCGGTTGTGGGTATTACATTCCACCTATAAAGACAGTTAAAAGATTTAAGCACAGATTTAACATTTCCAATACGACAAGTCAAATTGGAAATACAGGTGCTGTGATCTGTGGGTTTGCCACAAATAGGATTCCTTGGCACATTAGCTGGGTACTCATGACTTGTTCCTCTGGTATCTTCCCAGATGCTGTGGCTATAATACGAGCAGTCCTTGGCTCAGAAAGGGCTAGGGGGCCTCTCTCGTGTGCTCCTTTGCCAGGCTGTAGCCTCTTCTGGGGTTCAGTTCTCTTGGAGCTTTTCCCCTTTCTGCCTTGGTCCAGGTGCAAGGCCTGGGTGTAGTAGCTGCCTGTTAGTGCAGGCCCTTCAGCTGCTACTCAGACAGCGTTTGGCTCTTGTCTCTTTGTGGTAAAAACAAGGCCCCGGGTAGTTGCTCTGCTAGAGCAGGCCTTTCAGCATTTGGCTCTTGTTGTGAGGACAAGGCAAGTCGCCTGACTTCTTGGCTGGTTTAAATACTGTCCCAAGACAATTAAAGCCTTTTGGTTACACAGAACCCTCATAACTGGACCTATAGGATGGGGCATATCCAAACATAGCCAGGGGCACACGCAGGTCACAGCTGTGCTACAAAGTTAATTACATGTGGTGCACGTTTATCTGGACCCCAGGAAGCATCCAGGTTTGCGCTTTCATGGGTGCTTACAAGGTTAATCACATGTGCTGTACACTTGCCTTGAGCATCTGGACCCCAGGAACTGTCCAGATTAACACATTTGCAGGTGCTTAGCCATTGTCTGGGCTAGATCATGTTCTGGGGTTTGACCCTTCAGGACCCTTGCTGAAAGGGACCTTGCAAGATCATCCAGTCTTAACCCCCTGTGCCAGAGCAGGATCACCTGTACAAGATATACAGGAATGCATCCAGGCAGGTTTTGAATATCTCCAGAGAGTGAGTCTCCACAATGCCCCTGGGCAGCCTGTTTCAGTGTTCTGTCACCTTCACAGTGAAAATCTTTCCTTGTGTTTACGTGGAATTTCCTATGCTTCAACTTCCACCCATTGTCCCTTGTTCTGTTTTATGGCGTATGGCTTAGTTTTGGGGTTGTCTTTCTTCAAATAGTGAATATTGCACCATGATTCCGTAGTTACTATTTGTTTGCCTGCACACAGCAGGGTCATGTTCAGTTTTGAGAAGCCCATATACTGCTAACCTCATTTCGTTAGAGAAAGGTGTTGTTCCTTTGATGAATTTTTAAACAGCATTGTGTTGCCCATTTCTCTTTCAACAAAATCTTTAATTGTATGGTTTTGTTTGGAAATACTAGGAATGAAGTCTACCCATGAGCACTTTAAAAGTTGTATATGTTAGTTGAAATTTCCCTGGTCTTCTGCTGCAGTCCAGTTTGTGTAAGTTGGTAACAGTCCTGAATTATAAGATCATTGTGGATGGAGTCTTTGTGTTATTTACTGTAACAGAAAACTAGTCAAATTTGTTCTTGGTGTACATTCTTAAAGTAGTGAATTTTTCTGGGTTTACAATACCATAGTAAGGCAACAAATCTCCATGGCATAGTTTTCATCCTTGTTTGAAGATGACATTTAAATAAGTGTGAACTAGGTACTGCAACAGTTGGAAGAGGAAGGTACTTTTTTAAACCAGCAATCACAAAACTCCTCACTTGCTCAATGTTTTTCTTAAGTTTTCTTTTAACTTCAGCATTGCTTCACTTCTCTGCAATTTTAAAATAAAATATTAAAAAGATATCTTTGAGACATTCTTCATAAATCACAGAGAAAATAGGTACAGCCATCTCTCCTGTTTCTTCTGCAATCATTGTTAAACTGTTAAATCCATAATTGAATATATTAGGTTATTGTGGTATTAATCTTGATACAAGTCTATAGAGTTTTACACTTAAATTTTGATAAATCATATTGAGGATAGTTGTCTTGTTCTGAAGAAAGAGAAATATCAAGGTGGAGTGATTGTGTGATGTAACTGGTTGTTTCCTAGAAGGCAAGACTGGGAACAAATGAAAAGATACAAACATAGAGAAAGCAATTTCTTTTTCTCAGATTAGTCATGCAGAATGGGGTCTTTATTGTGAGGCCTATCAAACTTGTTCTGGTGAGTTGTTTTGTTTCTTAAATGACTGTAGCTTTTAGCTGATTTGGGTCAGGCTCGCAGTACTGTAGCCAAAGGTGCAGTTACTTAATAAAAAAGTAAGATCTCAGGGGAATCAAAAATTAAGTGTTAGAAACATATGAAGAAACCAAATAGTGGAGGTGAAGATAGGAATACAGATCTCTTTCATTTGATAATCTGGATTAAGATAAAGTTGTGTAGAGATGAGATACTGTGGTGTTTATCTGATTTTAGTGAGGTTTTGGTTAACTAATGGTATCCACAGTATTTTAGTAGGTTAAGTTTCAGAAGCTTGGGAGGAGAAGGAAGGAAGCAGGGAAATGAACAGAAAAATGGATAGCTGTAATGGTGTGGGTTTTCCTTTTAGGTCATGCATTGTCCCCATGCAAATTCTATTTCTCATTCAAAATATAGTGAAAGGTGGATTAAACTGTAGTTTTCAAACTGTAGTTTTCAACAGTAGTTTTAACCTGTTGAACAGACCTAGCTGCCAATATGCTTGTTTTGGCTTGTTAATTTCTAATTTTGTGCTAGCCTGTTTTACTTTAGTTCATGCTTTCTGGTTGTTCTCCTTGTCTTCATCTTGCTTCTCCTCATTCCCTCCCCTCATTTTTATATAATTAACACATTGATTTAGTTTTTAACTTAATTAGATCAATATTGTCAATATTGATGCTTCCAGTAATAGCCATATTGGAATAAAAATATGCCAAATAACAGTGCAAAATAGCAACTTATGTATAGAAGAAAATACAAATCTGGAAAAGCTTTTAGGTGACATCTAGTTTTCACAAACTTTAAGTGTCTCTTTAAAGAATGTTTTCTTTTCCCACTTGAGAATTTTCCTGGAAGTTACATAGTACAGATTACCTGAGCATGTGTTAGAAGACTGTTTTTGAAACGTATTTTCCATACTCAACATTTATTAAGGGGAATTGCGTCCCGATGTTAGAAATACCAGTAGTTGATACCGCAAAGAGTGCCCTGTTTGAATAATGTTAGTACCTGTTGCCTTGTTTTATGCTTTATTGTTCATCGAAGTCTTTGTCTTCCTTCAAAATTCTGTGTGGTTATAGCTTTATTTATTCAAAAAACTGGCCCTTTTTTACTTCAAGGGACCTTGAAGAGCTTGTAGGGAATTCTCATTAGAATAGAGGGGCTATTTGTAATTGTCTTTTGAATATGCACAGTATAACTTTTTTGTTTATTGAGGGTGTAGAACGCATTTAATGTATATTTCCCTCTTTTTCCTGTTTCCAAGGCTGATAAAGAATTTGTGTGGTCTCTATGGAAACAACTGCAAGTGTCAAGTCCAGATCTTACTCAAGCTATCAGCTTGGTTGTGGAAAGGTGAGTTTATCATCTTTACTTAACCTTCATGTCTAGGAATATTTTTAAGCTTTATTTAAATATATTGCTATATTTAAATTATTTTATACTTTCTTTAGAATAGAAATGGGTAATTGTGTGTGCATTATCCTGATTGAAACAATGAATACGGGGCCCTTAGATGCCACCTTGATGCCCACAACTCTGATAATGAACTGATTTTATTTTTTTTTTTTATGGTAAAAATATTACAAAGATTTCTAGGGAAACTGCCATCTAGCATTGCTGCTGTCCAGAAAATGACAGTTTTTTTCTAGCTTTGTCAATATAGGCAAAATAAGTGGATTTAAATGGTAAGGAGATGGGCTTGCGAAGTAACACTTAAAAGGAAAATGATTCTTCATGCATGTCACTTCGCAGTTCTGTGCCATTCACAGCCTATTGTTCTGCATTTTATGCAGTTGTATCAGACGAGTTGAAAATTGAAAATTTACACTAAGATACAATAAAAAACAGATTGATGTTTTGCCTTCTCATCTGTATTACAAACAGCATTGACCCATTCATATACAGTTGTTGTTTTCCACCTTGCCCTGGCTTACTAGGAGCTTTTGAGGTAGACACAAACAGAATTAAATGGATTAAAACCTTTTGTTGTTTCTGATGTGATATGGATACCACCAGTGTTTACATAGTTTCATTTTCCTGCGTATTCCTTCCACCAAAAATTCCGTAATTGAGAAACTTTCGGTGTCAATGAAGTCTTTGTTATAGATTACCTGAGATCAGAAACTAGCTACCTAATGGAAGCAGATAGAATATAAGAAAACATAGTTATGTGTATCCTAAATCATATATAATGAACCAAACATTCATGTCCTGTGGATTTCAATCTTTAAACTGATGAAAGCAACAGTCAGACTTTCTTCAGGAGATTAGTGTGTCAGGAATAAAGATGAAGGTGTGAAAGGACAAAATGTTTACTTGACTTTGTACACCACGGATGTGTGATGAATAAAAAAAATATTAGAAATTGAGTGGGTCATACTAGCCATAGAGTCAGGTAAATTATATTTGTAGCATTAATTTATATTTGTAGCATTAGACAATTCCTGATAGTATCTTTTTCTCAAATAAATGAGGAAAATGTAAAAAGCATAATTGGAGTGACATAGTGGGGAGTTAATAGTAGGTTTCAATTATTCAGCTGCTATTTTGAAGTGCTTGCATAGTCCCAAAATAGAAGTTTGCCTACCCTAAAATTGTAAAAATGTAGCTGGTACCTTTTTATGGCTGTGCTGTTGATTCCTGTAATACACCAACGGTGTTTTACTTTTCAGCAGTCTTTGCAGTTCTTGCTTGATAACTGTAACTATATTCCCATTTCAATATTCAGATATAAACAAAAAATTATCTTTACTGTGCAAATGAGAAATGCCTTTGGGATATGTAAAAGCCTCCAGGTATTTTCAAACAAGCCATTGTAAAAGTACTACTCATGTTAGTATACTTTGCAGCTACTTTAAATACTATTGATCTCAGTATTATGTAAAGAGCATGCTTTTTCTAGTTCACTTTCTTTTGAAACTTTTTTGATGATGAGTTGAAGGAAAAAAATGCTAGAAAGAACCTTTCATAGGTAAATGCATATGTAAACTCAAATAGAGTTGGTGTTCAGATGAGAGTATCAAAGGTTTTGAAATATTTTTGTAAACTTTGAGAGCTCTCCTTTAAGACTTTTCTCTTATAATATGTGAAATCTTGACAGGTCAACTGACTATAATTTTTCTCTAGGGCTTCTAGCTGTCTCTTTTCTTCTGGAAGGGAGATGTAGCAAGAACCATTAATGATAAAACTGTGGCAGTCATACAAGGCTTAGTAGATGTAAACGTGGATTGTATTACAGTAGATGATATCTTTGTGGATAGTTACATTTGTCAAGCTTGCCTTACAAAAATGTTTTTCTATACCTAAATTTCAGTTGCTGTTTCTTGTAAGTCTTAACAAGGAGCCATAATGGACTTATTATTTCAAGCCACTCTAAGAAGCACTGGCAACTGAATGTTAGTGCTTGTGATTAAAAGATAATTTTGATGTTGTTTTCTGGGGAGTTACGTAGGTCTAAAGGTGTATGAATAGAAACATAGCTGGAAAAGCAAGTGATCAGAAATAACAAAAGAATTTTTGGGATGGTAATCACAGGAACTTAGGCTATGGTTTTCTGCATCCTGTGAATTGCAAATTCTGGAGGAAGCATTAAACAGATTGACGTAGATTTCTCACTGACTGACAATATGCAGATGTACTAAAAATGGCAAGTACTTTTTGTGTAAAAAGATAAGTGAATATGCTGTATGATGAGCAATAGAGAATGCTGATGTTAATTGAAAAATATTTTAAAACCTGTATCTTGCACTTTTGAAGGGATGGTAACTAGCTTAGGGAAGCTTTCTTAAACCACTTACCATTTTACTTTTGCGCAAATGAACAGGGATCAGTGACAGGAGAGCAAGGAAGTAAACAAGATATAACACATTTTTAAAGGCCATTAGCATTTTGTCACTCTGAGTTTAAAATAGAGTGGACTCCCTAGTTATTATCAGTCAATAAAGTGGACAGAATAATAGAGCATGAGAATACAACCTTTCTATCTAAGGTCAAATAATTGTGATTTTCTACAGTTGATGAAAGTTTAATATCCTGTTTCATTAAAAATTCTCAGAACATTGAACATAAGTCAACATTCCATGGAGAAGAAGGTATTATGCAGCTTGCATGTGTGCATATCTGCATATCGGAGCACAAAATATTGACATGATAATTGCAGTCAAGCCTGATTGAACAGTGGCCTCTGGGAATTCAGCTGGTGTTGTACCAACTGGATGGCTGCTCAGGACACAGTTTGAAATGCAAGGTGCAAGTTAGCACTTTATTCAGCACAGGCAGGCATCATTTAAAAATCCTTGGGGGAAACCCTGGTGATGTGCAGATGTTAAAGCAGTCTGTTCTGAAGTGCTGATATTTTGAACACTGTAAGAGATTTGTGTATTTTAGATGAAAAATGTTTGCACAATTATTAGGGAAAAATGTCATTTTTATTACTCCTCCAGTGTAAAAATGTTTAGTATTTTATGTACATTGCTAAAAATAAGAGCTCTCAATAAATTACCTAATAAATTAATCAAGCTGGAGATGCAAGAAAAATTACATTTCTGTAATGATGCTTTTCTGTTTTGATACATATCATGGAACGTAGAACTGGCACAATTTGCCAGGAGTATAATTTCATTTTGCATTTTTCTTTGACTAGATTTCAAATTATTTTTTAAAAGAAACAGAAATAGCTCTATGCAATTTTGCTATAGAAAATACCTACTGTGTTAGAAAAGTTGTATCAATTTTAAATTATCTTTTGCTTCATATTGTCTAAATCTTTTAACAGTACTATTTGTAAGCATTAAAAGACAAAAATGTAATGTACATCAATTGTAATTTTGTGTGAAGTACAAGATTCTTCCAGAATCTGAGGTGACAAGCTATTAAATGCAGTCTAGTTAGCTCTGTTTTTTAATCTCTAAATAGCACATGGAAGCACACTAAGGTTTCTACTTGGAAGACTAAGGTAAAGGCTGTGTTTCTGCTAACTGACTGAGTTGCAGGAATGTGGCTGTACAGAGTAAATGACAATATTGATGCCGTATTTATGGTAACATCAACAGTCTGCTCTACAACTTCGCTTTTACATATGGACAATTCATTATCTATTTAATACAACCATGGAGTATATGCACTTGTATAAGCCTATAAAATAGTTGGAAATTGGAAGACTAGGAGATATGGTAATCAAATGAAGTGCTACATCTCAGAATCTGATGTTTTGTGGCTTCACTAGTTCTGCAACCCTTTAGTTTCATAGAAACAGCTTTCAAAAATCACATTTCTGTGAGCTGTTTGCAGTTATATTGGTATGTTGTTAAAATATAGCTTTTGTTCTTTTACTGCATAGCCCAAGGTTTGCAGTGTAATCTTAACTTTCTTAGCTATTTAAGGCCAAATTTGTAGATGTGTTTTTTTTTTTTTTGAAAAGCATACAGTTTGTAAAACTGTAAGGATGTAGTCTATGAAACATGTAAACAACAAATTCACTTAGTGCATTATAAGCCTCAACAAACTTGTGGTTTTTAAAGTCTTAAGGTTTTTGTAGCAGGTACTGGTTTTGTACCTCATTCATGGTTAAATGTTTCCTCATAATAGCCTGTAAAAAAAGAAAGAGGCTAAAAACTTGCCACACCTCAAAAATATCCTGTCCTGTTTTGTGGAGTATACAAGGAAACAAATCCTAACACAGCAAAAGTGTTAAGCTTAAGTTTCTTCATTTTTGTGGGAAGCTGAACCTCTATAATCTTTGTAGCTAAATACATCTGTGTTAAACATTTAAAATATGTAGTACTCATGGGAAAACTGATTGGAGCTTAAAATTTGTACAATTTGACAGCCTCTCTTCACTCCATTTTTCATCCTAAAGAAGTTTGCAGATATTCCTAGCTCACATCATTATTGCTCATCAGTGATTGTAATTAGCTAAACAGGAGTTTGTCTCAGTCATTGATCATCATCAGGTTCTTGACAGTGCTTAATTTCCCCCCTCCGCCACATTCCAGTGGACTTTTCTTAATATATTGTAAATGCATAACAGCACAATCGATAAAGTTGGTCAAAGATTTGTCTTATTTATTACCCTTCTAAAAAAGAGGAGGTGATTGCTGCAATTCTTACAAAGTCTTATTTCAAAGCTCAACAGCAGATCCAAATACATTAGGTAAGTTCCAGTCAGTTATACTACCTTGACTGTGGGGAACTCTCCTGTAATGAGCATTGGAAGCTGTCCTATGCCACCAGGAGAAGCTGCTAATAAAATTTCACATGAGATTTCAATTTATGCTTTAGTATTCTGACAACATCCATTGTGTGCTGAAATTCTGATTCTTAGGAGTTTTTCTTTGACTGTGGCTGGTACCTGGTGGAAGTATTTTTTGGGACATTACTACAGCCTGTGCTATGCAAAGAGTCTGAAAGAAAGCCTCAGAAAGCAAAAAATCCTTGAATTTACTTTAGACTTTTCCCACTTGTTGCATTGATGGTGGATCTGTATTTATAAACCTCGTTCTTTGACAGCTTTGTTTGAAGGACTGTTCGACCAAACATTGGATAAATAGGGAAAACAACACTTTTAACTGAAATGTGCTTAGAACCATTGGCTGGCATTTGCCTGTGTTACAGACACGTTTTTTACTTTAACAAAGATCTGAGTTTTTTCTCTCTAATTCCAGACTTTATTCTTCAAATTTCTTTCATGCGGCTTTTTCTTAAAAGTCACAGGGCCCTATAAGTTCTTGGCTTCCAATTATACACCAGAATTAGCTGTGCATACTTCTCCATTCCTTAGAGCAGTTTTGTTTGGTTGGTTGGTTTTGCTTGGTTCTTGTTTGGTTTATTAGATTTTTTTCCCATACTTTCTTTAAAAATAAAATTAAACAAACAAACAAAAACCCAACCAAACAACAGAAAAAGAAACCACAAACAAATGAAAAACTTAACCACAGCTGTAAAGTTCTTTTGAGCGTTGCTTTGGGAAATCTACCTGACCTGTAAGGTTTTCAGCTCAATCCATTAGAAAAGAAGCTTAATAAATTTTCAAGTGATGATTGCATTGCTGAGTTAAGAGGCTAGTTAATTACCCAATATTTGTGTTTAATTTGGCCTTGTTTTACAAAAGACCAACTTTCTGATAGCCATTAGACAAGTTGGGAAGACAGCGGCATAAATACAGAATGAACAGCTAGAATGATGTTTTAATTTAGATAGAAATACGAAATAAAACCAGCCGAATTAAAATGAAGAGGGAAATAAATCATTATGGGAACACAGAATGGATAGGACATGTCAGCTAGTGGTTAAGGTCAGGATACTTTTGAGAGCCAAAAGCAGTGGTTATTGGGGCATATGTATGTGTGTGTATTTTATTGTATGAATCTTTCTGTGTCTACATGTTACTATTCTAAGTCAAGAAATAGGATAACAGTGAGGTTTGTTACAGCATTAATGACTCATCAGCTGGTTTTCTGGGAAGCATTGCAGAGATGACTATGGCCCTGCACTTATTAACCACGTAGGTGATACACACACTGCTTGTCTCTATTCCATCGGCTTGAGCTGTTTGGGGTTTCTTTGTTTATTTCTTTTTATTTCATCTCCCCTGGTAGAAGTTATGGGTTCTGCCCATGTGAAAAGTAGTATAGTAGTTATCCAGGATGTTGAAAAGTGGCATTTTAGACATAAAAATGCCATGTGCTGAGAGGCCTTCACAAACTCAAGCAGCTTAGTGACTCTATATTGCAAAGAAGAGAAAAAACATTTTGCACAGTTTGTGGATGGTACGCTTTCTGTGTTTGTGAAAGAACGAAACATAATTTCAGCTGCTTAAAAATGTATTTTAAGAGCTCTTGATTTTGTTTCTTTTTGAACTGAGTTGTTAGCTGTTTACAGACGTAATTTGCTGTCACTTGCCATATGCTCCCTGATTAATTCTGCAAGGCCTGTCAGCTTCGGATAATTTAATTTTCTGTGCTTTAGAATGACATTCGTTACCAGGACATGAAAACTTCATATGATTAACTGCAAACTATGACTAATAAAGTGTCTTTTTTGGTTTTGTTTGTTTCCAGAGAAAAGCAGAAAGCCGAAGTCAAGGACAGAAGAGTTTTAGAGATTTTGCAAGTCAAAGACAGCAAAATAGAAACCCTCGAACAGGTTTGTATTATGTTTAAATAGAGCAGTTAAGAAGACTTCTATCATTGACATAAAATTTGTATTTTCTATGATATTGAAATGGTTTGCTGTTGTTTTAAGGTGAAAGTTGCAGGTAATTCAAAGATGATAACCCTCTGATAAAGTATGAATTAAACTCTTCTGAATGATTCCAACATTTGACCTGCACCTAAAAAGTTCCTGTGATTTTAAATTAAACCTTTTCTGAAAAGTGATATCCACTCAGTGCCTTACTTTGCCTAATGAACTAACCTAAACTTGGGATTTTCATCTAGAAGAATGGGAGGAATTAAGAGATGAAGTTGCTTTCTTGATGATTGTCACAACTTTAATGCATGTTATAATACAGCCATTTCAAATCGCTTCCCTTTACAGTATTGGTGACTTGGGGTGGGTGTGTAGGGTTGGAGGGAGAGAGGGGACGTGAAGAGCATTAGATGGTGCCAGTAGCTAGTACTGTGGGTAAAAGCTTTGTGTGAAAGTTGCTTCATTCTGACCTCCTTGCTTCATCCATTGGTTGCGATCATAGAATCATAGACTTGTTTGGGTTGGAAGGGACCTTAAAGATCATCTATTTCCAGCTCCTCTGGTCATGGGCAGAGACACCTTCCACTAGACTAGGTTGCTCAACCAGCAAGACCTTGAACACTTCGGGGGGATGGTGGGGCGTACACAACTTCTCTGGGAAACCTATTCCAATATCTCATTACCTTCACTGTAACTAATTTCTTCCTGATATCCAGTCTAAATCTCCCCTCTTCCAGCTTTAGTCAATTCGCCTTCATTTTATTACTACAAGGAGACTCCACAACCTTTCTAGACAGCCTGTTCAGTGTTCAGTTATGATCACAGTAAAAAAAAGTTTTTTTCTCAAGCTGAAATGGAATTTCCTGTGGTTGAGTTTATGCCCATGGTTCCTTGTCCTATCACTGGGCATCACTGAAAAGAGATCAACTCCATCTTCCTGACAGCACCCTTCAGATATTTGTAGACATTGATAAGGTCACAGAATGTTAGGAGTTGGAAGGGTCCTCGAAAGATCTTCTAGTCCAACTCCCCTGCCAGAGCAGGGTCACACAGGAACACATCTAGGCAGGTTTTGAATGTCTCCAGAGAAGGAGACTCCACAACCTCTCTGGGCAGCCTGTTCCAGTGTTCTGTCACCCTCACAGTGAAAAATGGTTTTCCTTATGTTTATGTGAAACTTCCTATGTTTCACCTTGCAAACATTGCCTTTTGTCCTGTTGTTGGGCGTCACTGAGAAGAGCCTTTGTCCATCCTCCTGACGCTCACTGTTTACATATTTGTAAATATTAACGAGGTCACTCCTCAGTCTCCTCTTTTCAAAGGTAAAGAGATTCAGATTGTTCAGCCTGTCCTCATAAGGGAGGTGTTCCATTCCCTTAATCATCTCTGTGGCTCTGTGCTTAACTCTTTCAAGCAGTTCCCTGTCCTTCTTGAACTGAGTGGTCCAGAACTGGACACAATATTCCAGATGCAGGGCAGAGTAGCAGTCCCCTCTCAGCCTTTTCTCCTTCACACTGAACAGCCCCAGGTGTCTCAGTGTTTCCTTATAAGAGTGATGCTCTAGTCCCTTAATCAGCCTCATAGCTCTCCATTTGACTCTCTCCAGTAGTTCTCTATCCCGCTTGAGCTGGGGAGCCTAGAACTGGACACAATATTCCAGATTTGGTCCAGTTTAGCACTGAGGAGAGGGGAAAGAGAACCTCCCTTGACCTGCTGCCCATGCTTAATGCACCTAAGTATACTATTGGTCTTCTTGGCCACAAGGGCACATTGCTGTCCCATGTATAACTTATCAACGGGGACTCCAAGTTTTTTCTCTACCTTCTTCTGTTCTTCTTGGTGCTCCTCCCCAGGTGCAGGACTCTACACTTCTCCTTGTTGAATTTAATAGCTTTTGTCTTTGCCCAGCTGTCTAGTCTGTCTAGGTCTCACTGAACTGTACTACAGCCTTCTAGTGTGTGTCATCCACTCCTCCCAGTTTTGTAGTAGCAAATTTGCTGAGGGTATGCTCCATCTGTTCATCTAGGTTGTTGACTAATATGTTGAACAAGACTGGACCCAGCACTGACCCCCGAGGAACATCACTAGCTGTGGATCTTCAGCTGGATTCTTTGCCATTGATGACAACCCTCTGTGCTCTATTGTTTAGCCAGTTCTTAATGTGTCTCACCATCCACTCTTCTGAGCCCCACTTCCTGAGCTTTCCCTTGAGGATATTATGGGAGATAGTGTCAAAAGCCTTACTAAAGTCAACATCCACTGCTCTCCCTGCATCCACCCATTCAGTCACACCATTGTAGAAGGCTGTCAGATTAGTCAAACATGACTTCTTGGTAAACCTATGCTGGCTGCTTCCGATTGCTGTATTTTCCTCCATATGCTTAGAGATGATCTCCAGAATGAGCTGTTCCATTGTCTTTCCAGGGATGGAGATGACTGGTCTGTGGTTTCCTGAGTCCATCTTCTTACCCTTTTTTGAAGACTGGAGTGACAATGGCTTTCTTCCAGCTGTGGGCACCTCTTCTCTTCCCCACGGTCTTTTAAAGATCAAGGAGAGCAGTAGAGCAACAGCATAAGCCAGCTCTCTCAGCACTTGTGGGTACATCCTATAAGAGCTCATGGAGCTGTGGATGCTCCACTTATTCAAATGATCTCTAACTCATTCTTCACTCACCAGTGGAGAGTCCTTCCTCTTCCAGGCTTTCTCTCTTACTTCCAGAGTCTGGAATTCTTGGGGGTTGGTCCTAGCAACCAAAAGGCTGAAGCAAAGAAGTCATTTAGTAACTCTGCCGTCTCTGCATCCTCTGTCGCCAGGGCTCCCACATCATCCAGCAGTAGGTCCACATTTTACGTATCCTTCCTTTTGCCACAGATGTATTTGAAAAAGCCTTTCTTGTTCTCTTTTACTTCCTTTTCCAGTTGCAATTCTTAAGAGGGCCTTGCCTCCCTGTGTTCTGTGATAAGATTCCTGTAGTTCTCCCAAGTGACCAGTCCCTTTTTCCACATACTGTAAACTTCTTTCTTCCATCTGACTTTTCTTGGCAGTTGTTTGCTCATCCATGCTAGTCCCTTGCCTAGCCTACTTGATTTTTTTACTCAAAGGAATGCACTTATCCTGAGCTTGGAGGAAGTGATGGCTTGATATTAACCATCTCTCCTGGGCCCCCCTACCTTCTAGAGTTTTGCCCCGTGGGATTCCTCCAAGTATGTCTTTGAAGAGGATGGAGTTAGCCCTCCTGAATTCTAGGGCTGCAATTCTCTTCACTGCCCTGCTTCTTCCTTGTGTGATAGTGACTTCCATTATGTTGTGGTCATTACAGCCGAGGCTTACCCCCCGCCTTTATGTCCCTGACCAGACCATCTTTGATTGTTAATACAAGGTTCAGCAGCACACCTCTCCTTGTTGATTCCTTTACCGTCTGTGTCAGAAAGTTATCATCAATACACTGCGGGAACCTTCTGGATTGTGTGTGACTGCTGTGTGGATTGCTGATGACACCAAGCTATGTGGTGTGGTGGACTTGAGGGAAGGGATGCCATCCAAAGGAACCTAGACAAGGTTGAGACATGGGCCAGTGCAAACTGCAAGTCAAAGTGCAAGGTCCTACACCTGGGTTGGGCCAATCCCAGGCATAAATATAAACTGGGTATAGAGTGGGTTGAGAGTAGCCCTGAAGAGAAGGACTTGGGAGTGTTGGTAGATGAGAAGCTCAACATGAGCCAGCAGTGTGCTCATGCAGCTCAGAATACCAACTGTATCCTGGGATACATCAAGAGTGTGGCCAGCAGATCAAGAGAGATAATTCTTCCCATTTATTCTGCACTTGTGAGACCCCACCTTGAATATTACATCCAGTTCAGTTGTCCCCATAAGAGCAACATAGATCTGTTGGAACAAGTCTAGAGGAGGGCCACAAAGATGATCCAGGGAGTGGAAACCACTGTTATGAGGATAGGGTAAGGGAACTGGGATCCTTCAGGCTAGAGAAGAGAAGACTCTGGGGGGACCTTATATCTGCCTTCCAATACCTGAAGGGAACCTACAGGAAGGCAGGATATAGACTTTCCAAGAGCGTCCACTGATAGGACAAGGGGAAATGGATTTAAGTTGAAGGAAAATAGCTTTAGATTGGGTCTTGGAAGAAATTCTTCATTGCGGGGGTGGCAAGACTCTGGAATGAATTGTCCAGAAAGGTTGTAGATGCCCCCTTCCTGGAGACATGCAAGGCCAGGTTGGACGAGGCCTTGAGTAACATGGTCTAGTTGAGAGGTGTCCATGCCCATGGCAGGGAGGCTGGATTAGATGATCTCTAAGGTGTCTTCCAGCCTAGGCCATTCTATGATTCTATGAAATACCTGGCTGATTGAAGTCACCTGTAAGCACCAAGGCATGTTACCTAAAGGCTACCTCCAGTTATCTATAGAAGGCTTCGTCTACTTTTTCCTGTTCTAGTGGTCTATAGTAAACACCCAGGACAGTATCTCCCATTTTAGCCTGTGCCTTGATTCCTACCCATCAACTTTGAATATGTTCTTCATCCCCCGTAGGCAAAACTCAATACATTGCTGTTGCTTGCACACATAAAGAGTAACACCACTGCCTTGCTTGCCTAGTCTGTCTTTCCTAAACAGTACATAGCAGTCTGTGACACCGTTCCAGTCACATGGGCTGTCCCACCATGTCTCAGTAACTGTGATGAGATCATGGCCCTGTGACCAAAGACAGATCTCCAACTACTTCTGTTTTTTTGCCCATTCTGCGTGCATTGGTGTAGCTCCGTTTCAGCTCGGCTAATGATCCTACCACTGTTCTGGAAGAAGAAGCCCTAATTGCTACCTGACCACTCTCAGCTCCTTCCATGGCTACTAACCTATCAACAAGCCTAGTGCTTTCGTTGCTGCATGGGTCCCCCACCTCAACTGAGACATCAGACTGAAAGAACAAGCCAGAGCACTGACCCACGAGCACCTTCAGGAGGATCATGCTCCATGATCTTGCAGGCATAGACATGAGACTGACTGGCCCATTGTTCCTGGGGTCTTCCTTTTTTCTATTTTGGAAGATGGGGGCTATGTTTCCTGCTTTTCCAGTCAGCTGGAACTTCACCAGACTGATGTGATCTTTCAAATATGGATAGTGGCTTGGCAACTTTGTCCACCAGATCACTCAGGAGCCATGGATGGATCTCATTTGGCCCCATAGTCTTTTGCATCTTCACATTCTTTAGACAGTCTCAAACCTGATCTTTACTTACAGTGGGTAGATCTTCATTCTCCCACTCCCTACCTTTGCTTTTTGAAATTTGAGTGGTGTGGCTACAGCCCTTGCTGCTAAAGACTGAGGTTGAAGAAGTCATTGAGCACATCAGCCTTCTCTGTATCCCTTGTGACGAGGTCTCCATTTTCCTTCCAAATGGGGCTCACAAATGTTGGTGTATCTGAAGAAATTTTCTCTTGTTCCCCTTTATGTGCCTAGCCAAGTTTAATTTTATCTCTGCTTTAGGATTACTGACCTGGTCTCTAGCTGCTTGAACAACTTCTTCATAATCCTCCCAGTTAGCTGATTCTTCCTTCCACTCCTTAGAGACTCTGTTTTTGTGCCTACATTCTTCTTTCTGCTTCTGGGCTTAGAAGAGATGGTCCCTGAATATTGACCAGCTTTCTTGGGCCACTCTTCCCTCCAGGGTTTTATCCCATGACACCCTGCCAAGCAAATCCGTGAAGAGGATGAAGTCTGCTCACTTAAATTCTGGAGTAGTGAGCTTGCTATGCACCCTCTTTGATGCTCTAAGGATCTTAAATTCCACCATTTCATGATGGCTGCAGCCAAGGCTGCCCTTGAGTATGACATCACTCATCAGCCCTGCCTTGTTGGTAAGTACAGGGTCTAGCATAACAGCTTTTCTTGTGGGTTTCTTTACCACTTGGAGGAGGAAGTTATCCCCGTGCATTCTGGGAACCTTGTAGATTGCTGCTGTGTTGTCCTTCCAACAGATATCAAGGTGGTTGAAATCTCGCATAAGGGTGAGGGCTTGTGAGCATGAAGCTGTTCTTATCTGTTTATAGAGGTTCTCATCTACTTGGTCTTCCTAGTCAGGTGGCCTGTAGCAGACCCCCACTGTAATGTCTCCTTCCTTTGATTTCCCTTTGACTGTCACCCATAAACTTTCTGTCAGTCATTCATCCATCCCCAGGTGGAGGGCAATGCCCCCTTTCTCTCTGTCTCCCATCTTCTCCCCTGCCTTTCCTGAAGAGCTTGTAAGCATCCATTCTTAAGCTCCAGTCATGAGAGCCATCCCACCATATCTCAGTGAGGAGAAGGACGTCAGTAGCTGTGCAGGCATACATGTATCTTTGGCTTTTCTTGCTTGTTCCCCATGATCCATGCATTATGGTATAGGATTAAAATAACAAGGGCATGATTTCTGAGTTTTCAGAGTGTTTTTTTGTGGTTTGGTAATCAAAGACTGGAGTTAGCATAAAGAACAATGTGGTAAGGGAGCATTTTCATTTAGTTTATCTTTTCTGGATTTGTTTTTTGTTCTTAAAGGAGAAAAGATGTTATTCTTGTAAGTAGCATGTAGAGAGGTTTCATGTGAAACTGTGAGTTTTGACACTAATGCCAGTGAACGTTTCTGTAAAGCATAGACAGCAAGACTTCAATGCTGTTCATTGCAGTCTACCAATCTGTTGGATCTACAAAGGTAAGATTATCCAGTTGTCTCTTCTGTTCATTTTCCCTTCCCCTTCATGAATCATGCAAGCAGTATCAGTTGCAGCAGTATCATTTGTTGTAGGATGTTTATTTACTAGGAATTTTTGAGTGGCCACCAAACAGTTAATTGTACGAATCCATGCTGAGTCAGGGAAAGAAGGTAAATAAATGACTTATCTCATAATTCAACATGTGTAAGATGACACTGCTGTCAGAACCAACAACTAAACCCTAGAAGGAGAACATGAGATAATCTATCTTCTCTTCTATTCCTCTTAAACTTTGTGCTGACATGCTTAAGAGCTCTTTTTAAATTACTGTAAATAAGAAGGTGTATTCTCCACACTCTAGGTGAGGTGCATGTAGTTATTTAATACTGAGAGCTAAGTTAGCTTTATCTGCAGTGGGATATTTCAACTCTTTGAAGGATTTCCATTTTAATGGATGTTACTGAAAATGAGAAACTTATGTCTGGGCAGTAATACGGTCTTTCATTACTTTTGTACAACCTGAACAGGGGAAAAAAGTGCTCAAATATTAATGAGAATGGAATTTGTAGGTTAAAGGTAAAACCCGAGTAAGTCACAGATTTGCAAAGCTTCTGCTGCCTAATGTCTTTGTAACAGAGTGTATGTATTGAACTTTCATGTGTTTTAGTATGACTTCAGTCTGTTGTACACCTTTCCTAAATTACTGTGGTGGGTTGGACAAGATGACCTTTGAGGATCCCTTCCAAGTCAATGCAATCTGTGAACCTGTAATACTCAGTTTTAGATAAATGCATAAGAATATTTTTCTTGCCTAGAGTTTATCACATAAGTGCATATTGTGTTAAATATTTTTAAAATGAAATAATGTGGAACGTTTCAAAATGTGCCATTCAAAGTTTCAGATAAATACAGTATTTATTAAAGCCCCTAGGTGTTTTTTTCTTTTAATTTTTTAAAAAATCTATTATTACACATAAATTCAGTAAAAGACGTTGTGTTAGGGTTTTTCTTTCTATTTTTTTTCTTGTGTTCTTTTTTTTTCCTTTTTTTTTGATTCTAATTGGTTGATTGCTAACTTTTGATCTTCATAATCACATCTATGCTCCATCTGAAATATTTGTTGTGGCCCCAAACTATTTTCTCAGTAGTTATGTATCCTTGGCATATATAAATAATTTCTCTGTGTGTTTCAAGGAAAAGAATTTCTAACTGCTGCCTTTAAGTGCATAACTCACTATCCTAGAATTTTAATTGTTCTTCTGAAGGCTGACCACTGCAGGGGGCTTTTTTCATTCTCCTGATGTAAATACCTGGTGTATTTAATTGATAGTATTTGTGCATGTCTCAAAGAGGTTATTTTTCTTTCTTTCTCTTTTTTTTTTCTTTTACAATAAGGTGAGTTTGTGTTTTGTTGGGTTTTTTTTTTTTTTGAAGAATGCTGTTTTTTTAATTCAAACAGTTAGGTTGGAGGATAATGTCAGAACAGGGAGCTCAGTCTTCTGCCATTCATGCCACAGTTAAAATATCTTTACCTGTTTTTCTTAAAACATGCAATTAAAGAGATGTAGAAGTAGCAGTAAAGCTTTTCTGTCTTCTATAACATTGTTAATTAATTAGGTTTCAATTTTGATCTGGAGAAACTAAAGCTAATCTTCTTGTCCTAGACCTTGTAACGTTTCAAAACCCTATCAACTGATTATACTCCAGAGAGGTTAAAATAGTACTAGGTTGCCTCATTATCTGCACTTGAAAATCTTCACCTTGCTGTGTAAATCTATATTAAAGCCTCTTTAATGGGTTCAATTGGAAGAAGCATAATTCTACCTTCAAGCGTTAATTAACAGTAATAAATTTTTCTTAACTTTTATACTTTCAACTGAATGTATTTTTTCTTTTTTAATAAAATGCTGTTACTAAATTAAGACAAATGTATACACACATTATTGTCATCTAAACACTTTATTTCCAGTAACATATAATCTTGATTATTCTTGTGTAATGAGTAACAAGAGGATAATTTAGATAATAGGGAGTTCGCGTGAATGTGTCAGTAGCAATAGGAATATGTGAAGTGTATAAACTCGTTGTTAAAAATAAAAGTTTCTTCAGTGAATGATATTTGTAGATGGTGCAAACAAAGAATATCTAAGGACACTGTCTCTTTTTCTCTTTAGAAAGATAATACTACTCAAATTGTACCTTTGAAGAGAGATCAGTCCTCAGTGGTGAAGTTCTGGTTTATGTTGCCCCTTTGAATTGCATTGCATATATCTTTGTGCTTTTCTGCTTGCTGTTTCCTCATAAAATTAAGTAAGAGAACTCTTCTTAAGGAGCTTTTCCGAGTGAGAAAGATGGAGAGGAAAATACATTTATTATTTAAATAATTGAAAGTTGCTGATCCTGGTTTATTGTTAGAAGGCTACCTGAGGTAGTTGATATGAGGACTATGGCTAATACCTGCTTGTTGTCTGAAGTAATTAATAAACTGTAATTTGCGGTGTACCTTTACTGCTCATTAGTAGTTTTGTATGAATTCCCTGTAGGAGTAATTTTTCTGCAGATTAAAAATGTGTCTCTTTGAGATAGTTTACTTTGTTTCGAGGAAGGTTTCCTACTTAATCCTCAAAAAAAACAGCTATATTGGGAGTTTATACAAGTGTGCTGTTAAGTCTGTGCTTCACCTTCTCTTTAGTGTGCCCATGTAGTGATGCCTGAAGTTTGCTAAAGTTTCTGGATCTTTATTATCAGTTTTTGTGTTCTTGGTGGTATTTCTACAAAAAATAACCTGAAATTATGGCTGTGCTTGGATTAGGTGAGAAAAAGTACAGTAAGTAAAGCAACTTGATGTTTTGTGTCCTGTACTCATTCCACTGATTTGAAGAAGCTTATGTTAGCAAAGGCTAATGTTCAAGCCTGGAAAGAATGGATCTTCATGATTTCATTCATGCTCTGGGGAGCTGGAGTCTAATTTGAGAAATCTCTTGTTCAATCCATGTAAGAATAGTTATGTAGCCAATTAGTGGTACAATAGAATTGCCTTTTTTTTCTTGAGTTAAAAATTATTTCTAAAGCCATTGGAAACTGATTTTACTGTAGAAGAGATTAATTTCTTAACCATACTCAGTATTTTCTCAGATTGCTTCAGTGACACAATTTCTTTACAATTATGAAGTCAGTATAGTTTTTGAGAGGGTAAAACTGGATTTTAATCCTCCTTTAAATGTTATTTTTCTACCCAGTATTTTCTGCCATTGGGTGACCAATGAAGGCATGAACCCTGTTGCTGTATAGCAATGAGATTCCAGAAATGCAGAGAGCAGAGAATCTCAGAAATTCTCCCCAGAAGTCCTTTATTGCTTTGTTGTAGAATCCCCAGCATTACAGAGTTTCAGAGTCCCACTTACAGAAGTAGTCCGGGATCCCTTAAGAGATAGCAGAAGTCCCGAGCATGTCCTGAGCAGCATCCCTACACCAAAGCCCTTGCCAAAAGAAGTAACAAACTGACAGAAGCAGAAGTCCCTAACAGCCCCAACCAAAACCATTCCTATCTTAGTCCCTAACCCAAGAGAGTCCCTATTGCTCAGAGTGGCTTTTTTTTATATTCTTTGTTATCAGTCCCTTTACCAGTAAAGCCCAACCACATATACAAGCTAAAAGTCTTTTCCCAGTAAGAGGTGCCAGCATGTCAAGGAGGTGGCTCCTGCAGCATGTTCCAAAGGGTGCCAATGTGAGGATGTTGTTCTTGGCGCACATGGAATGTTACTGTTTTGCCTTTTGCAGCGTGCAATGGGTCAGCTAAGGAAGAATCATGCACTCTGCCTGTGTCCAGCAGCTGCCCTGAGAATAGTAGCTGCAACATTTAAGAATATTGTTGGTGAAGAGTCTTTTCATATATCATCCCTTCTTTCATGAATATGGGCAGATTTTCTCAAGTTTAAGAAAACTGTTGTTCCTTAAGGACCAGGTAGCAGAAGGAAGTGTACAGTGTTCTTTGCGATTAGGTTCTGCCCTTAGGAATCTACTGACCACACTTAGGACAAAGCTTGTCAGAAAAACTGGTCATAGCAACATCTGTTCTTTATTTATTACATCTGATCTGGCAACATTGATATATATGGGTATAATGACACTCTGCTGTGTCAGGAGTAGATGCTAGTAATACACACTTCCAGACACAGAGGCGAGTGCACTCTGATGACATTGTACAGGCCTTGCTGAGGACAAGAGTGTAGGAAAAACCCACCAAATTTAGATCTGTCAAGACTGTGATCTTCAATGAAGATAAGAGAAAAGCTCATTTTAGTAGATTGTTGGTTTCAATTTGGAATTAATAGAGAGAATAGGGGATTAGAAGATACTTTGGGTTTTCTGCTACCTGACCTAAAGGGGTGGGATGATCTTTTCAGTAGTTTCAAAATACTGCTGCTGAAGAGAACTAGAGGAAATACCCATGTACTGTACAGTGCCACTTTAAAGCACTGCCATAGGTCCTATAGAATACCCAGTCTGTCCTGGTGCAGAGAATCACTAAAAAAAAAAAAAAAAAAAAAAAAAAAAAAAAAAAAAAAGAGGAAAGAGTATGGTTCAGGTGATGTTGGAACTGTGGCAAGATTGCCAGTATTCATGTTGTGATCCTGAGAACATATCCTCATATATCCTCATTAGAGAAGAATGGACAGTTATCTCTAAATCTAACATACATTACTATAATACATGCAGTATTGGAAGATTTGGTGGTTTGAGCTCTTACTGGAGTCCAGGAGCTCGAATGATAATAGATTGAGATTCCTCCCCCCACCCCTCTTCCTTTCTCCTGGCAAGGTGGAGAGAGAGAAGAAAGGAAAACCAAAAAAGGATAGGGGAGAGGGGAAGTAAATTTGTGAAAGAAATAGTCTGAAGTCAGTTTAGAAGTAGGAGAAGTAAATTGTCTTTTTTACAAAAGGGAAAAAAGCAGTAACGGGGGATTTACAGAGGTGAAGGATGAGGGTAAGTGGGAAAGTATAGAAAACCAAGCCTGGATGGCCTTGTGTTCCCTTGGATGTCAGTGGATTCAGTTGGGAGAAAGGAGGCCCCAGCCACGTGGTCAAGTGCAGGCGGCAGCAGCAGCAGTGATCTTTTCGAGCGGGCAAGGCAGGAAAGAGAGCGAACAGTGAGATATAAAAAGGCTTGCTGCACAGGAAGGGGGAGTGGAATAGACCACTTTTGAGGGAGGGGACACCCCTTCTCCCAGCAGGGGAGGGGCCAAGCCCACCCCCGGATTAAGTTTCTTTTGTCCACCAGGGGCTGGGTTCTTTCAGCCCCATCCAGGATGGTTATACCCCAGCACAGTCCACCCCTCTATTTCACTTCCACTTTCCTGTCACAGTCTCTTTATCCAGTCATGAGTTGTGGTATTAGAGTTCATGTTGCAAGTCCTTCTTTGTCCCGGCTGTGTCTCTCTTTCTCAGGGCAGTCTCTCTCTCTCTCCGGTGCCAGTTCATGCAGGTGGTACTTGAGCTGGGCAGGAACATGGAGAAGAATAAGAAAGAACAGTAAACAACCTTCATCTCTGAAGGGGAGTCAGGAACAGTCTATTGCTGTATGGGAAGCAGGAGCAGGTGTAGGCGAGATGATGCAGAAGTCCTTTTGAGCTGATGCTTGTGTGCGGTGGGTTCATGCTGGATCCTGGATGCCAGGTCATTATCAAACTAGGAAAGAAAACTTATAAGAACTTATAACTATTATACAGTGATTATATTACATTAATTGGTGTTACCTTCAGAGGCTATACCTTTTCAGCAACGTCATGTTTCGTTGTGACACACATTGAATATCCCCAGTCTCTAGCATGACCCAGTATGTGTAACCAGGCCCCTCAGCAGAGACCACCCCTCGGGTTGGTTTGCCCCCACCAACAGCAGGGAAAACCCATACTGATTTTTCCCAGTAGGTTTTTCTCATTGATCACAGGAACTCCATCTCCATCCACTGTTTGCAGCAGGTTGGACTGGGCAGGACTAGCTTGGTTTACAGACCCTCTGCTATTCACTAACCAAGTGGCCTGAGCTAGGTGCCTTTCCCAGTTCCTAAAGGTTCCATCCCCCATGGCTTTTAGGGTGGTCTTCAGCAAGCCGTTGGTAGCGTTCAACCTTCCCTGCAGCTGGTGCATGATATGGGATATGGTAAATCCATTCAATCCCATGTTCCTTTGCCCAGTCCCTTGTGAGATGGTTCTTGAAGTGGGTTCCATTGTCCGACTCGATCCTCTCTGGGGTGCCGTGTCTCCACAGGACGTGTCTCTCCAGGCCCAGGATGGTGTTGCGGGCAGTGGCATGAGGTAGGTTTCCAGCCACCCTGTACTTGCCTCCACCATGGTCAGTACGTACTGCTTGCCACTGTGAGATCAAGGAAGGGTGATGTAGTCGATCTGCCAGGCCTCTCCGTACTTATACTTTGACCATCTCCCCCCATACCATAAAGGCTTCATGCGCTTAGCCTGCTTTATGGCAGCACAGATGTCACACTCATGAATAACCTGGGAGATGGCTTCCATGGATATGTCCACTGACCTATCCCGAGCCCACTGGTATGTGGCATCTCTCCCTTGGTGACCTGAAGTGTCATGGGCCCAGCGAGCTAGGAATAGCTGACCCTTGTGTTCCCAGTCCAAGTCTATCTGGGAGGTGTTAGCAGCCAGATCTGCTTGGTGGTTGTGCTGGTGTTCCTCAGTGGCTCTACTTTTGGGGATGTGTGCATCGATGTGCTGTACCTTTATTGGCAGCTTGTCCAGATGGGCAGCAATGTCTTGCCACAGGTCTGCAGCCCAGATAGCCTTTCCTTTCCTCTGCCATCCGTTCTTCTTCCGTTCCTTCAGCCACCCCCACAAGGCATTTGCTACCATCCAGGAGTCAGTATAGAGGTAAAGCACTGGCCAGTTCTCCCGTTCTGCTATACCCAAGGCCAGCTGGACAGCTTTTACCTCTGCATACTGACTGGATTCGCCTTCTCCGTCCCTTGCTTCTGCCACTTGCCTTGTTGGGCTCCAGACAGCTGCCTTCCATCTCCGCTTGCTTCCTACAAGATGTCAAGATCCATCTATGAATAGAGCATAGTCCTTTTCACTATCAGGGAGGTCATTATATGGGGGAGCCTCCTCAGCATGGGTCACTGTCTTCTCTGGTGGCATCCCAAAGTCAGCACCCTCTGGCCAGTTGGTGATCACTTCTACTATGCCAGGGTGTTCAAAGTTCCCCATTCGAGCTCGCTGAGTTATCAGGGCCATCCATTTACTCCAGGTGGCATCTGTGGCATGATGTGGGGTTGAGCCCCTCCCTTTAAACATCCAAGTCAGGACTGGAAGCCTTGGAGCTAAAAGGAGTGGTGACTCGGTCCCAATTACCTCAGAAGCAGCTTGGACTCCCTCATAGGCAGCTAGGATCTCCTTTTCTGTTGCAGTGTAGTTGGCCTCAGAACCTTTGTACCCCTTACTCCAGAAACCTAGGAGTCTCACCAGGAGCTTTTTGCCACAAACTCCACATAGGACCACTCTCACCAGCTGCAGTATACAGCACATTCTTGATCTCTGGCCCAGTTCAAACAGGTCCCAGAGCCACAGCATGGACCACTTCTCATTTTATCTGATCAAATGCTACCTGTTTCTCAGATCCGCACACAAAACTACTTCTGTGTTACATGGAAGAGGGGTTTCACTATTTAACTGTACCCAGGAATGTGCATTTTCCAGAAGCCCACAAGCCCCAAGAAGGATTGTGTCTCTTACTAGTGAGTTGCACCATAGTGGCTACCTTATTCACCACATCCTGAGGGATGTGGCGATGGCCATCTTGCCATCAAACCCCCAGAAACTGGATCTCTCTGGCAGGCCCTTTTACCTTGCTTCTCTTTATGGCAAAGCCAGCCTCCAACAGGATATCGATTATCCTCTTACCCTTCTGATAGACCTCCTCTGCTGTCTCACCCCACACAATGATGTCATCAATGAACTGCAGGTGCTCAGGGGCTCCACCCTTCTCCAGTGCAGTTTGGATCACTTCATGGCAGATGGTAGAACTGTGTTTCCACCTCTGGGGGAGACGATTCCGCTGGTATTGGACACCTCTCTAGGTGAAAGCAAACTGTGGCCTACATTCTTCTGCAATGGGAATGTTGAAGAAAGCATTAGCAATGTCTATTGTGGCATACCACTTGGCCGCCTTCGATTCCAGTTCGTACTGGAGCTCCAACATGGCTGGCACAGCAGCACTCATTGGAGGAGTCACTTCATTCAGGCCACGGTAGTCCACAGTCAATCTCCATTCCCCGTTTGCTTTCCTCACTGGCCATATTGGGCTGTTGAAGGGTGAATGAGCTTTGCTGATTACCTTCTGGCTCTCCAGTCATCGAATCAGTTGATGTATGGGGTGCAGAGAGTCTCGGTTGGTCCTGTATTGCCTGCAATGTGCTGTATGAGAAGCAATTGGTAACTTCAAATCCTGCACCTGATGGCTGCCAACTATGGAGGAGTCATCTGACAACTCGGGCATGGTAGACAGCTGTTCCCTGTCTGCAGTCCCTACAGCTGCTACCCCAAATGCCCACTTGTGCCCCTTAGGGTCCTTAAAACATCCCTCCCGCAGAAAGTCCATGACAAGAATGCAAGGTGCATCTGGACCAGTCATTATGGTGTGTTTTCCCCACTCATTCCCAGTCAGGCTTATCTCAGCCTGCAGTACAGTCAAATCTTGTGAGCCCCCAGTGACCCCTTGAATGGTTATGGGCTCAGTCCCCCTGTAGCTTGATGGTATTAGGGTTATTAATAATTTTTACATTAACAAATAATAAGAATTAATAATATTTCATAATTAATACCATAAATATGACACCTTGCATACTTATTATAGGCTTGCTGGACAGGAAGGGGGAGTGGAATACACCACTTTCGAGTCAGGGGACCCCCCTTCTCCTGGCAGGGGAGGGGCCAAGCCCCGCCCCCCCCCCCCAAACTTAGTTTCTTTTGTCCACCTGGGGATGGGTTCTTTCAGCCCTATCCAGGATGGGTGTACCCCAGCACAGAAGAGGTGCTGGGTTTGCTGTGAAGCTACAGCTTTTTCTTTTTTTTTTGGCCAGTGCTGTCTAATTTCCGCATTTAGAGATGTGTTGTGAAAAAACTGCCTGTAAGTAGTGCCGCTTTGCAGGGCAAGAAGAATCTTGTATTCCTTGTTTCAGAGATGGCAAATGTGTGTGCCACAAAAAAAATATTTCATTTCCTTGTGTGGTAAAGGGTATATTACGCCCAGAATTATGCCCCAAACATTGCCAAAACCTGTCCCTGCATGTTTTGCTCAGCCTCCACCTTTCCCCTCCTTTCTGGAGTGGGTACTCAACCAAAGCTGAAAAAACAAAGGACCAGGAGTCAACAAGCTGGGGTAAACAACCCATCCTGCCTGTTTGGAGTAAACAGGAGCACACACCCACCTTATGGGATGCTTGTGCTGTGCTTGTGCTTCTTCCAAATATGGGCATATTCTGGTCATGTGCTTTGCTATTGGCTAATGATGTGTTGACCTGGCATTTGACTATTGGCTAAGTCCAAGCATTGATCAAATTATAAATATTACCCAAATTGTAAACAACTTGCTCTTTTGCTCTTTTACTATTAAGTTTTTGAGCTCTTGTTTTGCTTCTGCTCTTGCTCTATGCACGTGCTTTGCCCTCGTGTATGTGTTCTGCCTTTGTCTGCAGTCCAGAGAGAAGCCTTGTTACCTGGGAAGTGCCCTCATGCCTCAGTTTACCCGGGAACCAGCAGAGTCCTTTGCATAAGCTGCTCTGAAACTACAGCCAGCTTTGTATCACATCTGTAGTCCCCACCAGTAGGAAGAAGCTGCCTAACCAGACAGAGCCCTGTTGGCAAAGCCTCACCAGCCAGGGAGAACTTGTCCAAAAACCTTTTGGCAGTTCTATGCGTGTCTGCTGCAAAGTGTAAAAGCTGCAGACCTGTCAGCCAAAGTGGTCTGTGCACCCGCCACTCACAAAAGCCAGAAACTGTGCCAGCTGCTGAGTTGTGGGAGGAAAGGACCTGATGCCTGCTGCTCCACAGCCCAAGTGCCAGGGCGATCCAGAGCACTGTCTGTGCCCTCCCAGGACTTTCTGTGAGTGTCCTGAACAGCTCATTCATTTCCAAGTTGAGCCGGAGGGAAAGCCACTCTGCACCACCCCCTCCCCCACACTCTCCGTCTGTGCCCTGTCAGGACCACCTGTGAGTGTCCCGGCCAGCCAAAGTGTTTTGCAGACTCCACAGCACTGCCAGCACATGCCAATCACCCATGAGCCTGTTCCAGGTGAGCCAGTGCACTCCTGCAACAGGAGGGAAAGCTGCCTCCAACCTGTCTGTAAGGGACCACCCCTGGAGCCAGCCACAACAACTAGCATAGCAGTCAGCTTGGCAACCAGTTTACAAGTGAAACTGTATCTTTTCCAGTGTTCACATGTTTAACACGAGTTTTGATTCTGTTTAAAATCCTCACGCTTTAGCCCATGTGGTATTATAATCTGTGGATTGTTAAGCAGCAGCCCGATATGCCCGGAGTTATAATTCGTGAGTAAAAATTGGTTTAAGTCTCTTTGAAAGGTTCCTTTAAATTGTGTGTGCCTGATACCTGGCCCTCAGCTGTATTCAGCCCCATCGCCTGTCTCGTTGAGTCGGCCCCTGGTGGACAAGCCGCGGAATTGCACCCTTGGTTCTCACTACATAACTGTGTTGTATTTTTCTAATTTGGTTCATTATTGTTAAACTGTATGAGTTTATGGAGACTGTATCCACGACTGTACACTAGAATCTGCATATATATAATGTTAAAAGGTTATTTATAATTTTTACAGTAACAAATAATAAGAATTAATAATATTTCATAATTAATAACCATAAGTATGACACCTTGTTAATGCAGTAATGCAGCTGCTGGCAACGCTTGCACTATGTGTGTGCAGCAGAAGAGATATAAAGGTTTGTAGGGTATTGTAAAAAGTGAAAAGACCTTTGTTTTTAGTGGATGAGAGTTCTGCAGTGTAGATGTAAGGAGCACCTCAGTGGAATGGGATGCTGCACATCACAAAAAAGTTTTGTTGTGACCTACTTAGCAGATCACTGGTGGGAAATGATGGTTCCTTTGCTGCTAGTGAAAGTGAGGTGCTAGTTGCAAAACTGCCGCTTGTACAACTTGAAGTCACAGCTATTTCCACCACATGTTCAAATACTAAAAAATTCTGACAAGTAGTGTGATTAAAATTTCAGACTTTACTGAAGATACCAAATTAAACACATCAGACAAGTCCAAAAAGGGCAATAGGAATGTGGTGTGTGTAACAGAGTATACTATTAGACCCTAGGTTAGTCTATGGGGTAAGTAAGAATTCAGAAGCAGGGCCAACTACTGGTAGAGGAGTAAGTTCATGTTCCCTAACTGCAGCATGAAACAAGCTGCTCATGTTTCTGGTCTGCTTCTTTGTATAATCATTTCACTTGATCCTGTTAAAAAAGAACTTCAAGGAATCTTCATTTTCTTTTCATTCTCCTGCAAAAAAAGGGCTGTCCTTTTTCCCCATCACAGAAACAGCAAGTAAGCACATTTGAATGAACAACATTTTAAGAGTTTTTCCTTGTATACAACTTTAAGTTACCGTATTTTATTTCACATCTATTATTGTTAGAATAGATATTCAGAAATGATGATTTGTTTTGGGAATGAGTTTGGAGATGCCTGCTTGCAGCTTCATACTTCTTTTTCTCAGAAGGAATTCCTTGATTTATTTAATACCAGGAAGTCCTGGAAAACATGGTATAAGGCGGATCAAGTGAGATTCCCCCACTTCAATTCTCCTTTCCTTGTGGTTGTTTTATTTGTTTAAGATTGTTACAGTGTAAGGGCTAGTGTGAAAAATAGAAATTAGTAATGAAATATGTATGAGTTAAATTTTAATCTATTATGTATCAGTTGCAGTTCTGTGTTTTTTCTTACTTTAGGAGTCAAATTCTAAGTTGAATAGTTAACTGTGAATACAGGCTTCCTTTGAGAAGATACTGTACAATAAGGTAGCACTGTTGGCATTCTGCTTTTGGAGCAGTATGGATATAAAATTATGTTTTATAGTGTAGCTATCTAGTGTTGTGGCTGTGAAAGGACACCATACAGGCTGCAATATGCAGCAGATGATTTCTGTAACATATGGTTAGCTTTTCATGGATTATTTACAAAGAACTTCTGTTCATCTTACTTCTGAAAATAATTAAAGAATCTGATGAATAGTCATGAGATGAAAGACAGTACGTTTCTTTTGTTAATTGTTTTTTCTTTTGCATCTGTCTTTATTTGGGTGCACTAAACGCAAATATGACTAGGAAGGTTGTTAAACATATGTATGGGGGTTCAAATTTAGAATCATAAAACTTAATAAAACTAAAAATATTGAAAGAATAGTTTGAGAAAGCTGAATAAGGGAAATCTGTGAAAAGTTGCTGGCACATTTTTAGTGATGTCAACGTATTTTTCTGTTCCCGATAGAAAAAAAAGAAAGTTTGAAGTCAACATCAGCTAGTTGGAGGGGAAAATAAGATGATGAAAGGGAGAAAATAAATATGTAAATGTTGAAGTAAAAGTTTTGAGGAAAATAGTTTAAAAGAACTAATATTGTTTAAAAGTCATTATAAAAATAATTTCATTAATAAATAAATTTTCTTTCTGCTTAAAATATCAGGAATCCATTAAATGGTACTGCTTGGGGAAAATACTTCAATTTTTCATCAGTTCCAGTTATTCATGTTAATTTTTGTGGGTTTTTTTAATGTAATATATTAGATGTGTTTTACTTTACAGTGAAAGGTTCTGATAAAGAATGTAATGAAGAAAGCACAGAATATAATGTTTATGGGTTACTCTGGTCCTTTTGGTGCTAGAAATCAAATGTACATCGCTTTATTACATGTATAGGTGGCCACATTTAATATTGCAATACAGAGATGAGCTTTTTCATTAAGTGCTTCAAGCCAATGACAGAACAAGGTGCATTGTTACATTTCTGTATTGTTTGTGGCAGCAATGAAGGATATATGGGATAAATGTGTCAGTTTTGTATTTCTGCTAGAATGATTTTTAAGGATATTTTGATAACTATCAGTATGAGTTAACTTCTTGACATGAAATACAGTTTCCTCTTACATTTCATGAACCTATATAGAGGCAGGTATGCAATACTGATTCTATAGCACAGTCTGATCGAATGTTGAACTGCAGAACTATGAATGTTTTTTGCTTTTTTTTTTCCCCTCCACCCCAAAAGTTTGGGTAACACTTAATACAATAATAGCCTGGGCAGCTGTTGTCTCTTAGTCCTTTTTGCTTGCTTTTTTTATGTAGTGGATTAAAAAAGTCTTCCACTGTAGACTGGAAGTTCAGTGATGATGTTTGTGACATCAGACCACCCATAACTCCTGGGAGTCGCATCCTAACTCATATTCTTTTTGGAAATAGACTTCCTAGTGTTGAAGAGCTAGGTTTTTGCTGCCACTTTCACTGTCTTTATATTATAGTGTACCCTCTAGATTCACAGGGTTTAATTAAAATGAATTTTAAAAAATGAAGTTTAATTAAAAACCAGTTTGTTACCTATTTACATGAAATATTGACAGATAATTATAACATCCTTTTGCCATGAAAAGACTCATGAAGTGTTAAGATCTTAGACAAAACAGGATTATTTTCCCTGTTCAGTTTTGATCTGTAGTTTTTGTAGCTGATTTTCTTGATTCAACTTAACGTGATTTTGGTTCCTCTCAAGATTCGCAACGAAGGGAGTTAACAAAGGGTTTTTTGACAGTAAACAATTTTGCATTTTTAGGGAAGAAAAAGAAAGTATTTGTAACTAAGTAGATGCCATGGAAAAGGATAAAAATTAATTCTGGAATGACTGCATTCTTAAACATCAAAAGATGTGCTCCGTTATGTCATAGTGTTTCTTTGTCCTTATTGTTGCCTAGAACTCTGGGCTCCATTAGTGTACTGTGATACTCTGATTCTTCACAGATAAACAAAAGTGTAAAGTGAGATTCTGTTGGTTTTCATTAGTGCAAATTCACTTATTGTATTTGGAAATTTGTCCATGGAAAGAGCCTTTGGAAGTATGATCTAGTTATCTTAGTTACATGAGGGTTTTTTTAAACCCTGAGCAACAAGCTGTCAGAAGTCCCCTGAATGTTGGTTTTGTCATACTGTTTTCAAAGAAGTACAACTGCAGCCAATGCAAAATGTAATTTGAGATTGTTCTTGTGTGGTATTAGCCTGTCTTTTATGGTGTCTAGACAGGAACAGTAGATACTGTGGGAACAGATGAATTCCTGATAATTTTTTTTATCTTGTGAAGTCTGTCAAAATAACCTCAAGTGGCATGTTGCCTCCTCTGTTGATCAGGTGTGGGTTTTTTCTTCTGTTTCACTTGCCTACCAAGGTATGGTAGTCTTTTAGGAAGACCGCTTGTATTCTCTGCTGTAAGAATTCAGACTTCACTCTCTTCCCCTTGTTCTATGAGGTAATTCATAGGTTGAAGAAGCAAAGTGCAAAAAGAGCTGCACAGGCAAAGGCAGATGAAATTTACTTAACTGTCTATACCTCAGATTTTCTTCTTTATAAGCCTTATTTTTACCTGGTGACAGCTCCTGAGTAATATTGTTGGTTTTTTCCCTTTATAAACATATGAAATGAGCAGATATGAGAGTAAAAGTTCAATTTGTTTAGAGGAAAAGATAAGGGCATACAAAGTGGTAACCAAGAAAAGTGCTTCGAGAACAGAACAGGATTTTTTCCACGCAGGTATAACTTACTTAAATAAAGTTTTACTACTGCTGCAGTAGATGACTTTGTAGACGACTCAGATGAGTTTGCTGCTTAGGGATTGATGTGGTTTATTTGCCTTTTGATTGATATAAAGTCTTAAGAGGGTCAGGTTTTGGGTTAAATATTAGTATGCAAGTCTAGTTCTGGATAATCTGTCTGATTATCCTGTGAATTATGCAAATTAAGTAGCTTATTTGAGTTTAAAATTTCATCACAGCAATACAGAACAAACATTTAAAATAGCTCCTTAAACTTTTTTACCTTCATCCTCCATTCATGCCTCCAATCATCCTCCAAATTGTGAGAAAAGATCCCATTCCAAATAGGACCCAAAGTTACTTGATTTCGCCTTACAAATACATGTGTGCATGCTTACCAGTTTCCACATAGTGTGTAATGAAACTAAGTATTAACGTGTGTACTCAAAAATTAGATGGTTTGAAAAGCTGGAGCTGTAGTTTGAGATTATGTGAGAACATGTATTTGTGAATTTTTAATCCTGTTAGAGCCGATAAGCTCTTTCAGGTAGATAGAATTTTTTTTCAAATAGAGACTTTGACTTGATAGATGTTAAACAGCTGAAAGGAAGAGTTGAAGGAGACACTTAGTCAGATTCTATGAGAATGGGGAGTGAGAAGGTGGCAAGCAAAATAACTGATGCTTTCCGTGGTAATGCACAGTCATACCTTTTAAAGGTGCAAATAAATATTCTCAGCCAGTCATGATTTGTTACTGTAACTGTTGTAATGTATCTAAAGATCATATATTTTCTGTTTCAAATAGTGAAAATTTTGCCTGAAGTCTGTTAGTTCAAAATATGGAAGAGAGGAGTCCTTAGTTATGAAGAGGTGTCTCAATTTCATTATCCCTTCCTTAGTGTCTTCTGACAACAGTCTTGCGGAGGATAATGCTCTGGATTATATCTCTGAGAAAAAAAAAAATAGAAGTATCTCAATTTAGAATTCATGTTTGGTTTCTCTGTGGAAGAAATGGAAGAATGATTGTGAATCTATGATCTTCGTCAAACTTTGACTGGAATCTGTTCAATGTGCCAGGGCTGTAGAATGAGTCTCCAGAGGAGTTTTTATTAAACAATTACACTGTAGGCTTAATACTAAATTACTGGTTAAACATAATTTTAAATACATGCTAGGTATTCTGTGAGAGAAAGTTACAACAAAGGTTTCAGTTAAAAAAGAAAAAAAGAAACAAGGAGGGAAAGAGACAATCCACACAAAGAAATAGTCAGGAGCAAGACATTTGCAAAATACATAGAATAATTTTACTGCACATCTTCAAATATATTTTTTATGTCTTTCTTTCATACTAGATTACTAGTACTTAAAATACTGATTCATAAAGAAATTATTTCTGCCAACCTTAGTCTTATAACCAAATATGTGAAATTAATGCTTTTTATATAATTTAACTCTGGTAACACTGGTGAAGCTAATTTATCAGCTGTTAAGCTAGCTGTCAACATTGTGCTGTGGAAGGGCCAGAGGTTTACTTTGTGCTCAGTAATTGTGCAGAGTAGGGAGAAAAGTATACATACCTTGAAAAACTGAGCTCAAACTGCTACTCAGACTCAGAATTGCCCCACCCTTCTCTGGTTACCACTTTGTAAACAGTTTTCATTCCGCATTGTGGGTGCTCTGAATGCCAATGCATGGACACTGTTCCGTGTGTAGTGCAAGTCCTGGTTACCCCAGTGCAGCTTGCTTCGTATTCAGGGCTGCTTCCTATAATTCATAGATTTATAGAATGCTTTGGGTTGGAAGGGACCTTTAGAGATCATCTAATTTCAACCCCACCCCACCATAGTCAGGAACACCTTCAACTAGACCAGGTTGCTTAAGGTCTCATCCAGTCTGGCCTTGAACACCTCTGGGGACAGGGTGTTAGCCTCTTTGGGCAACTTGTTCCAGTGTCTCACCACCCTCACTGTACACAATTTCTTCCTAATGTCCACTCTAAATCCAGTCTAAATCTACCCTACTCGAGTTTAAAACTATTGTCTCTTGTCCTATAACTACAAGCCCTCATAAAAAGTCCCTTCCTGGCTTTCTTGTAGGCCCCTTCAGGCACTGCAAGGCTGCTACAAGGTCTCCCTGGAGCCTTCTTTCCTCCAGGCTGAACAGCCCCAACTTTTGCAGACTGTCCCCATAAGGGAGGTGCTCCAGCCCTCTGACCATCTTTATGGCCATCCACTGGACCCACTCCAGTAGTTTGATGTCCCTCTTATGCTGGCATCACCAGAACTGGACAAGGTACTCTGCTGGGTTCTCACAAGTACAGAGTACACAGGGAGAATTGCCTCCATTAATATAATAATAGGAGGGATATAATACCTGTGTTTCTTCCTGTGAGTAAGTTTGAGTTCAGTGATGACAGTTACTTTTTTTGCCCCAATTGTTACGTGTAGACTTAAAATAAATGGCTGCTGAATGTGACTTCAAATGCATTGTTTTACATGTTTTTTTTCTCCAGCACATTTTCTTTTTTTTTTTTTTTTTTTTTTTGTCTGAATATATAAATGAATCAGATTTAACCATTTGGAGGTTGAAAACCTACAGCATGTTACCAGCTGTATTGTAAAATAATAAAAAAATGTATATCCTATTGTCGGAAGTTTTATTGTTTCTCAACACATTTCATTTAACTTGTATATTAGAAGCAAAGCAGCTGCATTTTTGTCCTGAGGTAAAAGTTTCATCTGTTTCCTACTACAGTTACAGTATTACTGCTAGGAAAACATTTCATCTGAATGAAGTTTCAATTTAGAAAGGGAAGTTGGGAAGGGACAAAACAGTATGTGGAATTAAAACAGACTCCTGAAGAAAAATGCAGAGTTCTAATAAGCATTTAAGAGTAGAGGGTGTTTTAGTACACATGACATAAGAACAGAATTTTTTGACAACAGTGAGATTATATTGTACAGTAGGTATATTAAACTGTTGTCTGTGTTGACCAGAGTTGTATTATTTTCCTTGAGAAGTAAATTCAGCTAGACTGAGAACTATTTTGTATCATAATCTTGTTAGTTGCCTTTTTTAAGGCATTCGTGAAATCTGGAGATTTTCAAACTCAACTATTTAGCTTGTTTTCTGGTATGCTAAAAGTGCAAGTGAAACAGTGTTATAATGTATTCTTAATCATAAGCAGAAATCTAACATTTCTGCAAATGACCATTTCTTGTCTGAGCTTGTCTGAATTGTTTCCATTCAGTTCTACATTTATGGCCTGTTTTGTTTAGTAGCAGCAAGGTATTAGTTTCCTCATTAACATTGCTGTGTTGTTACAGTCATGCAGTTTTGTATATAATTAAAGTACTAACGAAATTAAAATAATGCTATAAGCCTATGCATACCAGATTGTTACATTTCATAAGTCTAAAATGTGGGACATGCATGTTCTTTTAGCGTTGCTTTTTCTCTATTAACAGGTTTTTTTTAATTTTTTACTTTTAAAAATAGAGACTCACAGGGCAGCAGCAGGAGATAAACAACTTAATACAGAGAAAAAGTGCTGCGGATGAGGAAAATGCCCGTTTGAAGAATGAATGCAGTAACTTGAACCAGAAATTTAAAGATAAAAGCCAAGAACTTAAGGTATATTGACTTGTACATAGTTTCATAAGACTGTAGCTTTGAAGTAGTTCTTTAAGCAACATCAGCCTTTGTGGCACAGAAAGTGACAAGCTTGGAGAAAAAATTGCCTTAGGCCTTGCTATACCTTACCGTTTTCTCACATACCAACTCTGAGGAAGATGCTTTAAAGCTAGGAATCCAAGCTTTATAACTTTCAGATAAATAGTTAATGATGGAAATGGAGCAAAGAAAGTAGGAGTGTGAAGATGTGGCTTCTTGTAATTAGATTCTGATGGGACTGGCATTATTAATTGATAAAGCCGAGGTCTAGGAGGATATGTCTGTGTGGGTCTCAAAAATAGCTGGGGACAGCATCAAAGGCAGCTTGATCAATTAATGGGCTCTTTGCAAATGTGTACTCATCAAAGCTGTCATCCAGTTAAAAAATATGACCCTTCCACCTGCATGAAAGAGGCCAATAAAAGTACACAGGTGACCTTGGCCATCAAATATAGAAGAAGTTGCTGTGAGGGTAAAACTACACAGTTTATATTTGCTGATTAGTTCTCACTTTTTTTGTTTATCGGCCCTTGTGGTACTGTTCTACAGGACACTGAGGAGTGCGCACAGAAGAAGGAAGAGCAAAACAGACTGGTTATAAAAAACCTGGAGGAGGAAAATAAGGGATTAAATGCATGCTGTGCTGACCTGATAAATGACCTGGAGAAACTGAGGAAGCAGGAGGCACAGTGGAGAATAGAAGAATCTGGCAATGATGCCAGAATAAAGGTATGAAGCGGAACGGACTCCTGAATGTTATTTTAAAATTAACTTCTCCAGACATTTTCACTACAAGTTATTTTCTTTAAATAACAAGTTACATATTCAAACTACCAGTAGGGACTTGCATTAATTTACATTCCTTCACTTAAGACCCACAGCTTTTTAAAAATTGATGTTGCAAAGCAGGAATCTGACTTCAAATAGTCATCTTAAAATGTAATCATTAAAAAATAAAAGATACTGTGTTTTAAGATAAAACATACATGTGAAAAAATAAGAGCTTAGAAGTACTGTCATTCACAATTTTTTTCTTAATGTGTAATTGACTTACCTATAATGTAGTTGCAGTAGAGTTGGTACTTGTTGTTTTGGAAAAAATACTTTAAAATTTTAACTGCAGTTTTGAATAAATTGTGTCCCAGCCTCCAGAGGGCTCCATTCTATCAGAGGCCTTATTATTGCATATCATATATTAAAAATTATTTTCGCTTGTTTGCTGGTGAGTATTGGCAAGCTCTTTTTAAATTCCTGTAAGAAATAAGCCATAAGCATGGTATCAAAGTGTTTGATTGCTGCTTATATGGACTTCTGTAAGCAGATTCTGTTTATTTACGTAGGTGATGAACACATACATCACTTTTATACTTATGAAAGTACATGACATTCTGGTATATTCATGTATTTGTATATTTAGGTACTAACTTGCAACATCTTGCCCAGAAACATCTTGTTTTTCTGTACTAGCAGTTCAGTGTTTCTGGTGACACTTCCAATTTTTGTGCTCGTGCAACTGTGATGTAAAGAGCATCATTCAGATCTGTTAACAGGGGAAGTGAAGTTCTTGTAAACTGAGGCTTTTGGAGGGGTTACAATGAAAGGATTATAGGATTCTCAGGACAACAAATGGTTTATTGATGCTTTGGGAGATAGTCTAAAGTGCAATAAACTGGTTTAATAATTTTCAAGTTGTCAAATGTAGTTCTTGTAATATTGCACATATTATTGAAAGCAATTGTTATCCACACCTTCAGTGAAAACAGAATGATTTTTAATGTATCTGTCTTCCTGACTAATAAGGCATGCTGAAGAGTGAAAGGTGCATCACAGTCATGTGACTCCAGGGATGGGAATAAGTAGATTTGATGTTTCTGAATGGATTCACAAGCAGGTTGAAGTGATCTTTAGAGTATGACAGAGATAACTTCTTGAGGTGAGTATTCCTGAGCCAACTAGGAATAACACATAGCTGGACATGCTGTTCACAAACAAGGAGGAACTCATTAAAGAAATAATCATCAATGACAACCTTGCCTATAGCAGCCATGAAATTGGGAAGATCAAGATCCTGAGAAGATGAAGAAAGGAGACTAGCACAGTACAGGTGCTAGCCTGAGAGCCTAGCCTGAGAAAACTAAAATAGTACACATCACTGAACCAGCTGAACTGCATCCAAGGGTGCTGAGGGAGTTAGCTGATGTCACTGTCAGGCTACTGCTTATCTTTCAGAAGTAGTATTTATCATGAGATATCCCTGATGGAAAGGATAAGCCAAGAACAAAGATTGGTTGGCCTCATTGTAGTCCCTGGGAAAATCATGAAGGAAGTAATCTTTGAAGTAATTTCAGGGTACGTAATTGATAAAGCAACAATTGACTAGGAACAATCATGGATTTACCAAGAGTGAATGGTTCCTGAGCAACCTGATTGTCTTTTGTGATAAAATGATTGTGTCTTTAGCCAAAGGGAGAGCTCAAATGTGATTATTCTTAACAAGATTTGTTGATGCTATCTTGTTGTTTTTTTGGGTTAGGATGTTAGGATGTTTGCATGTTTTGAGTTCTAAGAGCTGTGGTTAATGTATTTGTACTGTCTGTAGGCTGGCAATAAATGGTGTACTACTTCAGGATCTGTCCTGGGCCTGTCTTGTTTACAATTTTTTTCGGTGATCTGTAAGAGGGAACGGTGGGCATACTTGTCAGGTTTGCAGATGACACCAAACAGAGAAAGTGGATGTGCTTGAGGACGTTGCAGCCATCCAGGGGGACCTTGACAGAAACAGATCAAGAGAAGCCTTAACTAGGACAGATGATGTGTCTTGCTGTGAGAAGGTAGAGCCCTGTAGCCTTACAGATCTGAGGTACAATGCTGGGCAATGGCAGGCAGCAAAGTGCATCAGGACCAGCCCTGTGCACTCAGGCAGTAATTATGGCCAGCAACACCTAGAGTGACATGAGCAGGTCATGGTCCCAAAACCATGGAAGGAATCAACACCCTCTTCTGAATTATCTAGATAGTGCACCCATTTTTTTGTAAACTGGCTGAAGGTGAGACAATGTGGCTGGAGACCTTATCTTGTGAAGAGAGTCTATGGGACTGGCTGGTTCAGATAGGAGGAGGAATAACTCAGTCAGGGGCCATCCAACAGCATCTCCCTCACCAGCAGGAGGGAATGAAGGAAACAGGAGGGGATGGAGAAAACACAGACTCTTCACAGCTTTGCATGCTGCAGTGGTGGGAGCTAGCACAAGCTGATACAGGAAAAGCTTGATCACGGACATAGGAGAAGCCTTTTCCCCAGGAGGACAGCTGAGGAGCAGAGGTGGGGCCTGTGGAAGCTGAGCCATCTCTATTCCTGGAGTTTTCAGTCTTCAATTTTGAACCCAGGGCTGAACCTGCTTTATATAAAGGCTGTGAATGGAGACCTCCCCAGGTCCCTGTGAGCCTGCATTTGTCCATGAATCTGGTGACCTACATTCCGCCCTTTACTTTTTTGTCTTCTTTGCTTTATATTTCTTTTTGTTTTTCTCTTCCCCTCTTGCACTTCTGTGATGTTAGACAGCTAAGTATACACCTTTGCTAGTGACTGGAGTTAGGTGAAGTTGATTATCTCACAAGATTATTAAAGAGTTTTAAAAACATACTAGAAATGCTGTCTGCATGAGGGAAATGTTCAGTTTAACCTCTAAGAAGCAGTAATGCATTGTCTCAGAATTGTTATTAACGGTTCATAAAATAATTTTGTAAAAACACATTAAGTGATTTTTTGTACTACATCACTGTTTCTTCTTATATTCTTCCTGTAAATATTTGCCTGAAAATTTAAGTTTCAGTTTAAATTTATTTCACCCTCTGTTTCTGACATTCCCCATTTGTATCACTTGACACAAGAGAATAAATATTGGATGCCAGATTGGCTCTTAATGAGATGCTTATAAATAATAAAGAATAATAATTTCCTCATGAATAGAACCCAAATACAACCTTATCACACTAAATGATACCAGGCTGCAGATGATATTCTAATATATACACCCCAAAATAACATGTCACTAAGTTTGTTTTAAAGTAATTTATGTGCAAATTCAGTGATGGAATTGTATGGTTCTGAGGTGATGGAAAAAATGGTTATAGATAAAAGTATTTGGAATTAGAATCATAGAATTGTTAGGGTTGGAAGGGACCTCTAGGATCAACTAGTTCCAACCGTGCTGCCATGGGCAGGGACACCTCACACTAGATCAGGTTGCTCAGAGTCACATCCAGCCTGGCCTTAAAAACCTCGAGGGATGGGGCTTCTACCACCTCCCTGGGCAATCTGTTCCAGTCTCACCAACCTCATAGTGAAGAATTTCTTCCTAACATCCAATCCGAATCTATCCATTTTTATTTTTGCTCCATTCTCCCTAGATGTATCACTACCTGACACCCTAAAAAGTCCCTCAACAGCTTTCTTAGAGGGCCCCCTTAAGATACTGGAAGGCCACAATAAGGTCACCTCGGAGCCTTCTCTTCTCCAGACTGAACAGCCCCAATTGTCTCAGTCTGTCCTCATAGGAGAGGTGCTGCAGCCCTCTGGTCATCCTTGTGGCCCTTCTCTGACACATTCCAGCAATTCCATATCTTTCCTGTAATAGGAGCTCCAGAACTGGCTGCCGTACTCCAGATAGGGTCTCACCAGTGTGGATTAGAGGGGAAGAACCACCTGCCTCGACCTGTTGGCTACCCTTCTCTTGATGCAGCCCAGGATATGATTGGCTTTCTGGGCTGCAGGTGTATACTGATGGCTCATGTTGAGCTTCTCATCCATCAGCACCCCCAAGTCGTTTTCTTCAGGGCTGCTCTCAAGCCAGTCACTGCCCAGCCTATATCAATGCTTCTGAAAGTCAGTTCTGCCTCTCAGCTTTGAGTTTGGTGGTTAAAACAGCATCTCTTTTTGTATGTTTTTAGTAAGAAGTGCTGTATTTAATATTGCAGATGATGTTATATACAAATATTATTCATGTTAGTCTTCTATGTCAGCTAAGGAACAAGGTGGAGCAGATCATCTTGGGGGCAATCACAGCGCACCTGCAGGATGGTCAAGGGATCAGGCCCAGCCAACATGGATTTAAGAAGGGCAGGTTCTGCCTCACCAACCTGATCTTCTATGATCAGGTGACCCACCTGGTGGATGTGGGGCAGGCTGTGGATGTAGTCTACCTGGACTTCAGCAAGGCCTTTGACAGCGTCCCTCACAGCAAACTCCTGGCCAAGCTGTCAGCCTGTGGCTTGGACAGGAGCACTCTGTGCTGGGTTAAGAACTGGCTGGAGGGCCGAGCCCAGAGAGTGGTGGTGAATGGTGCCACATCCAGCTGGCAGCCTGTCACTAGTGGTGTCCCCCAGGGATCAGTGCTGGGCCCCATCCTGTTCAATATCTTTATTGATGATCTGGATGAGGGGATTGAGTCCATCATCAGTAAACTTGCAGATGACACCAAGCTGGGAGCAGGTGTTGATGTGTTAGAAGGTAGGAGGGCTCTGCAGAGGGACCTTGACTGGCTGGACAGATGGGCAGAGTCCAACATGATGGCATTCAACAAATCCAGGTGCCAGGTGCTGCACTTTGGCTACAACAACCCCATGCAGAGCTACAGGCTGGGGTCGGAGTGGCTGGAGAGCAGCCAGGCAGAAAGGGACCTGGGGGTACTGGTTGACAGTAGGCTGAACATGAGCCAGCAGTGTGCCCAGGTGGCCAAGAAGGCCAATGGCATCCGGGCCTGCATCAAGAATAGTGTGGCCAGCAGGAGCAGGGAAGTCATTCTGCCCCTGTACTCAGCACTGGTTATGCCACACCTTGAGTACTGTGTTGAGTTCTGGGCTCCTCAATTTAAGAAGGCTATTGAGACACTTGAATATGTCCAGAGAAGGGCAACAAAGCTGGTGAGAGGTCTGGAGCACAAGCCCTATGAGGAGATGCTGAGGGAGCTGGGGTTGTTTAGCCTGGAGAAGAGGAGGCTCAGGGGAGACCTTATGGCTTTCTACAGCTACCTGAAAGGAGTTGGTCTCTTCTCCCAGGCAGTGACAGAATCAGAGGACACAGTCTCAAGCTGTGCAGGGGGAAGTTTAGGCTCGAAGTGAGGAGAAAGTTCTTCACAGAAAGAGTGACTGGCCATTGGAATGGGCTGCCCAGGCAGGTGGTGGAGTCACCATCCCTGGAGGTGTTCAAAAAAGATTGGACATGTCACTTGAAGCCATGGTTTAGTTATCATGAGGTGCTGGGTGATAGGTTGGACTTGATCTCTGAGGTCTTTTCCAACATTGTCAATTCTATGATTCTGTGATTCTATGAAATGTAACTACCCCAACACTGTTTTTAAAATGGGTATTAAATGATAAAAATGCTAGGCCTAAGTAGTAGATTGTTTTGAAAATGTGTCCCTTCGTTCAGAGACTGAACTATGTTATTAGCTCCTTTTTCTTCAGTCTTTAAGCCATTTTCTGTGCAGAAAAGTGTCACTTATCACCTTAAAGACTGATTGTTTCCATATACAAGGCAAATTTGAGTATAAAATTGTGCTTTTCAAATGAAGGGAAAAAGCTTTTGTAGTTTTTCCTTTTACGAAATATTTCGTTAAAGATTTGTCGTATTAGCTGAAATCTTAATGAGACAGATGAGCAGCAGGAGACCTGAGAAGGTAGCAAAAAGTGTGACAATAGTGTTATATTGTCTTTCTCCCACGTACCTTCATATAAATAATGTACAGGGTACCAAAAAAATTAACATAGGACTTTGCTTTTTTGCCTTAAAGTAGTTCTTGAGAATTACTCTCCTGTGCTTACCAGGGTTTATGTCAGTATTTCTTATCTCCTCAAAGTGCACAAGTGGAAAAGCTGTCAATCAGCTACCACATGTGTGGATGTTTCTCCAATGAATTAGGTGATGAAGTCAGCTTGTTTTTCTTTGGGTGGAGGTTACTTAAGTTACTGTTTAATAATGAGAAGAATGTGTATTTTCCACAAAAGCCTTTCCCACAAAAAATGTCAGACTGGCAGATTTTAAGCAAAGGGGACTTGAAATGTAACAGAATTGCTTCCCGGTTTTGGTTTATTTTCTAGTTTAGCAAATAACTTTTAAAAATTCCTAAAGTTTGAAGGTGGTAGCTTTTAAAGAAATAGGGAGAGCTATAATCTTTTGAAATTAAAAACATGGGAACAGCTGTCTCTGTTGAGAAGAGCCTGAAATTTTCAGTTCTGCAGTAGGAGAGTTTTATTGAGGTGAGACCTTGAAAATATACTCTCACTTCTTTCATAATACACAAGAAAAAAAGCATGTAAATATAGCTGCAGTAATTGACAGTGTTTTTTTAAGGATTTGAAGGTACAAATAACTTCAGTAATTTAGTATGTCCATAATCATGCACAACCATGCTGCCTCTTGCCTTGTCTGTATGTTATGCTTTTATCACTTGAAGTGTTTTTAAATTCACCTTTTCTTTGATTTTTGTGTATTTGCAGTTCTTGGTCTGCAAATAATCAAAACATTCCTGAAATGTTTTACTGTAGGTTTATGAAATTATTTAATTTTGGTTAGGATCACTACTTCTATGCCTAGAAGTAATGATTAGTCTTATTGTTCATGCTTCATTTTCAGTATTGTTATAAAAAAGTATCATACCTTTTACTGCTCTGTATTTTTGTCAAAAACCTGTTTTATTACTTATATAACTGGACTATTAGGTGTTTTGAACTTACTGTGTTTTAAATAATACTTACTTTGCCTTAATATGCTTTAAATGCCTGAATTCTAAACATTCTGTACGACCAATTGAAATTAGCTCTAATTTGAAAATCAGGAGATTTCTTGTTTAACAAAACTTTGGTCAAGTTTATGCAATGTATTAACTAAAAGGCAACATAGTAAAGCCCATACGACATTAAAAAATGGGGATACTCAGAAACGAGTGTAAAAAGCTATTGCACAATCTTAGAGTTCTGGCTTAGTACAAAAGCTCTGCTGAATTCTTCAATATATGATATTTCAGTATATAAGCTCTGTGTATAACCAGTCCCTCCTTGCCCCCATTTTCATATTTTACTCCTTAAGTAATGCTTCCAAGAAAAGTCAAGGTTTCAAAATTGATTGAAAAGATTGAACTGATTAATTTGTTAATAGAAATAGAAAAATCTGAGGTAGCTTATGTCACAAATGGGATGAAGTACTCAAAGGTACTTTTTTGTACCATTCCTAAATTCTAAAGTTGCCTTTATGACAAATTCATTTATTACCTATTCTTCATACTGCAATGGATGATGGAATGATGGTGTGAAAAATATCAAATGAAATCTATTCACAGAAAATGTGAACTACCATTTTTATTAACATATACAATAACTTCTAGCTTCTGTGGAGAAAAACGAAAAGAGCAAAAACCCGAGATTATTTGCTGCAGATTGTAAATACCTTATTACACTTAAGCATTTTCATATGTTGATAGAGTGAACTGTTTCTTATCATTCTGAAATCTTTTGTTTTCTGAAAAAAAATATTTGCTACCTAGCCTTTGGTATTCAGTGATAGTTCATGAGTCAGGTGCACCAGGTATATAGCCTGAAATTTATGAAGCTAAAAAGTTTTCTACCTCATTCACTCACAGATTTTCCCATTTCCTCACATTAATGCTACTGTTATTAACAGGACATGATAATTCTTGTCAAATTCAGTGAATTTGATTGTAATATACTTTTGGTACATATCTAAGAGATTTTTGTGTTGTAAAAATATTTTGGTACCTTCAGTATTTGAGATATCTTTACTGAAAGGCAAAAAGTGTGCATTTCTTTATTTCTTTAATGGAAATTGAATAAATGGAAGATAAACTAAACATTGTTGGCAGTAAATTAAGGTGTATTTATTAAAAATTATTGATGAATCCTGGAATATTTGCCTTACTGAGGACAAGTGATTTTATTTTTGAGTAGTATAATACCGAAACAGGTCTAAGGCTTTCTGAAACATGGTTCTAGATATTGCTGTAATATTTCTATTTCCATTCTTGCCTCACGACACTCTGGGAAAATAGTTGTACATAGCTTCTAAAGGATTGAAGTAAGAAGCTAAACCTCCAGAGAATTCTTCCTAAGGTCACCATGTAGAGATTGAAGTCTTGCTTGAGTGAACTGCCTTGCTGCTATATTTCCCAGATACACCCTGAGACTTTGTGACTAACTTCTACTGTAAGGCTTAATGTAAAAAGCAAACTACTGTTTATTTACATTGTTTTCAATGAGCATTTCCAGTAGTTTTCCTGTATGATATTTCTTATCTGAAAAAAAACATTCCATGCATTGACTTAGAAGTGCAATATCAGGGCAGATTTAACAAGCAGTCTCAAAAATTAAACTGTATCCAAGATTCTTAGTTTGTGGAATATTGTGCCATTTTTTTTTTTTTTGGAGAACTTAGAGCACTGAATTTATAGCTGGATTTCTTTAGAAGGATTTTTTTCTCTTTGATTTCTACATAAAAAGCAAAGTTTGATCAGTTCAGTAGTTAAACAGTATACTATAGCTTTGCATAGATTTGATTCAGGATTCTCCTGACACATGCAGGACATGAATTAAGAAAAATTCCTACAGCAAGGAATAGGTAGCCACCCAAAATTTCAAATACGTGCTTTTTTCTGGCATTTCACGTTTTTTTATACATGCACGTAATATCTATGCATATTTGCTTAGACCACGGGAAACATATGCATGTATGTATGTGCACCTCCATTTGACTATATATGTAGATAACACGCAAAGTAGATTTCAACTCATACATTATCTTTAATACATTTTGAATTATTTCTTTGCAGAATTTGGAAACTGATTTAGCAGAAGCTAGAGTACAAATGAAAGAGTTGCGCAGTATATGCAGTAGTTTATCATCTCAAGTGGCAGTGAAACAGGAAGAACTCTCCCAAAAGAATTGTGATGTGATCAAAGCTAAGTAAGTATTTCATTCTTTCATTACCTTTTAAATTTCAATCTTGAAAAGGCTATTCTTCCACTTACAAAGCAGTAAGGTGTTTTTGTGCAACAGTGTATTTTGATACCATTCTGTTTGGCAAGATGCAAAGCTTTTGGAAATGTTTGTGTAGAGACTCTTAGACATTGGAACAGGCTGCCCATGGAAGTGATGCAGTCACCGCCCCGGAGGTGTTCAAAAATCATGTAGACGTGGAACTTAGGACATGGTTTAATGGCGAAAACAGCTTTCAAAGGAATGTCAATTATTTTGTTACCTTTCTCGAAGACTTCTTCAGCAGTTTTACCCTGCACGATGATGTCGTCAATGAACTGCTCTGGAGCTCCACATTTCTCCAAAGCATCATCGATCACTGCATGACAAATTGTTGAACTGTTTCCATCCCTGGGGCAAACGATTAAATGTGTACTTCACCCTTCTACAGGTGAAAGCAAACTGAGGCCTTCATTCCTCTGCTATGGGAATAGAGAAGAAAGCATTAGCAATGTCTATGATAGCATGCCATTTGGCCTGCTTGGATTCCAGCTAAAACTAGAGTTCCAACCTGTCCAGTACAGCTGCACTCTTGGGTGGAGTTACTTCATTCAAGGCACGGAAGTCAACTGCCAAGACGCCATTCTCCATTTTGCTCTCGTACAAGCCAAATCAGGCTGTTGAAAAGTGAACGAGTCTTGCTGGTGACATTCTGACCTTCCAATTAATGAATCAAGTTATGAATGGTCACCAAAGAGTCACAGTTGGTTCTGTTTTGCCTGTGATGCACAGTTTGAGAAGCAACCAGCAACTTCACATCCTCTATCTCATATTGTCCCACAACTGCAGATTCATCTGAAAGTTCAGGTCTAACAGACATCCTCGATTTTCCTTTATCAGTTTCTACAGTTGCTATTCCAAAAGCCCATTTGTAACCTTTAGGGTCTTTGAAATGCCCTTCTTGCAGAAAGTAAATTCCCAAAATACAAGGTTCGTCTGGTCCTGTTACAATAGTATGTTTCTTACACTCTTTCCTAGTTAAACTTATGTCAGCTTGCAACTTAGTCAACTCTTGAGATCCACCAGTGATTCCTAAAATAGTTATAGACTCTGTCCCTTGATAATTTGATGATATTATGGTGCACTGAGCTCCTGTGTCAACCAAGTCCCTGTACTTCTGACATTTTGAAGTGCCAGGCCACTGGATGTACACATCCCAATAGATTCTGTTATCTCCATTATTCCTTTCCTCCCCCTGGCAGGAGGCAGGACATCCCTAGTTATGGGGACTACATTTACATGTACAGTTGACACGGAACCTAGTGTTAGAACTGCTGTTGGAGCAAGTAGAGTTGCTCTGGGAAACTGAGGAAGTGACAGCTACCCTTCTGGTATTGCTACCTCAGGCTCTGCCACTCTGTAGCACCCGCAGTCTCCTGAAAAGAGCAGAAGTGGGCTGACCATCTCACTTATTCACGTTTTCACCAAATTGGTCACGTAGGATTATCCAAAGACTCCCACATGATTGCCACTGCCTATTTTGGATTGGTCTAGTTTGAACTGGCCTTCTAGGAGGATGTTCCTGACAGTTGAAATTTATTTCCATTTGGAAGAGGAAGAAGCGAGTTCATCCCCCTTTGCCAATTTGGATATGGAGGTTTTAAATTCCTCCTTCAACTCTTTCATACAATCCTTTATCTCTCCAGTCAGAGTTTCAATGGCTGAGACCAAAGAAACATGTGTAACGCTATCCTCCAATTGCCTCGTTTGGTCAGTGAAATAACCACTGTAGTTTCTTGCCACAATTCTGCTTGCTAAAATACTAACATAGGAGGAGCAAGTTTAATGAGCTTCTTGGCAAGACCTGTCCCCACGGGAATTTCATCAGGGTTCAGCATACATGATTTCCATAAATTATTTCTCTCACAGCAAACTCTCTGAAATGCTTGATTCCTTCATCTACCATAGTCCATCTCTGTGGGTTCCAGGGTAAATCGTCTCTGGAAGGATACCACATCAGCACAGCAAATAAAAGGCATGTCTACAGAGAAACTTTACCAATGCATCTCCCTATATACTTGTCAATTCCACTTTCCTTTCTGAGAGTTCCTAGATGCTTTGCTGACTTGTCACCTACTACTAAAGCAGGAGCATCTGTGTTGTAGCATTTTCCCAAACAACTCATTATTGGTTCAGTGTCTTCTCTGAGATAATCCTTTCTTGCATGCCGAATTTCCTGTCTGGGTGCATTAGCTGACTGTATATAATCCTTATCTCTATTGTCATTCTTATCTTCATCATCCTCATCTTCTTCATCCTGCTGTCTCCCAGGACTCCCTGCTAACAGCCTCTGTTGAATCACCTGAAGTTCAGAACCACCTCCCTTCGTTCCTGATCTCTTAGAATCCTTACACTGTTTTGCATCTTCATCGTCTATTGGTGGCTTCACTAATTCAGCAAGATCTTTAAGACCTTCTCCTCATCATCACTTTGAACACTATCACCTTTCTCAGCTTTCTTGGCTTGACTTCTGATGTGCATTTGAGGAAAAATACCCTCAAATGTACTCTCAAAGGGGTCATCCAAGATTGGTTTGCTGGCTCTTGCCTTTGTTTTACATGGAGGAGGAGTTGGAGCTGGATCAGAAGGATCTTTTTCCACAGTAGCAACCAGCTTTACAGACACTGGTGCTACTTGGTGTAGTGAAGGCATCACATGCCCAGAATTATGCCCCCAGATACCAGCTAACTTGTCCCAACATGTTCTGGGAAGTCCCCCCTTCCACCCTCCTTTCAGGAGAGGAGGACAAAAGGCTCAGGCACCAGCCTGTCTCCTAAGGGAGTAAACAACTGCAGGCACCCATCTCAATGGCATGCCTATGCTCTGTCCATCTAAAGGCATAATTCTAGCTCCACCTTTTCTATAGATGGAAGCAGGTTGTTGGCAAGTGTGCCCATTGGCTAGCTCCAGCCTCGAGTATCTATACGTATTGCTCCATTTGTTACTACGTTGCTCTCTCCTTTTGCTTTCACTCGTTATGCAACTCGCGATACGTCCGCTGTAAGTCTTCTCACTCGCAAACATACTGGAAGCCTCTGCGAATACAGAAGCCAGCCCACCGAACTTGCCTTGAGGAACCCACAAAGGAGATCCCTTCACCAAGAGCGCTGTAGACCTGGTCAAAAGGACTGAGGGGAAGCCCCGACGAGGGTAAGCTACAACCCATAAGGGGAAGGACCTAGTCCGAACCAGGCGGTCCAAAATCTTGGCTGCAGCAATAAGCAGCCAAGTAAGCAGAAAGGCATCTTGCATAGCCCCTGCCATCCGCGGGAGAGAAAGGGAGCCGCCCACTGCAGCCGCTCCACAGCCAGTACCAGGGCAAAGCACCCGGGATTTCCCCAAGGGAAAGAGAGAGCAAAAGAGAGCCTCTCCTTTGAAGTCAAAGGCAATGACTGTACCATTGTAATTTAAATGGAAAGCAGTCGCCAAGAGAATCGGCAGTCAGCTCACCTCAAGCCGAGCTGAGGGGGAAGCATCGCGTCACCGCAGCCCCACTGAAACCCGCGTACAGGAACTGCCCACGGTTGCGAGGGCTGACCACCGAAAGAACTTGGCCCTGCTGAGCCGATCCTTCTGTCAGGGAAGCCACTCCACCCTCCCTGCAGACCACGGGAGGAAAAAGAAGCCAACTGCCCCTTCCTGCAGACCGCGGGAGGAGAAAGCAAACCTCGCCCCCCTCCCCCAGAGCTGGGAGAGAGAAAGAAAGTCGCCGCCCAAACAGGACCTGCCTCAGGCAGATACCCAGCGAGCCAGCGTGACCCAGCAACTTGTCTCTCTACACAGAAAGGCAGAATGTCTCTTTCACATGTATAACATTCAGCAACCTTCTATTCAAAGGTCCCGCGTGTAGCCGCATGATATTTCCAGCTTAACTTGCCTCGTGATAACATTATAAATATCTCTATACATAGCTAGTAGCCACAAGTGTCTTGTCGAGTCTTCATCTAGTGGACAAGCAGCAGAACTGCACCTTTCGTTCCCTTAATTAGAAATTGACTGTAAATATTATAATTGGGTATAATTGTAAATACTAAATCAGTTATGGTCTATATTATTACAACCGTACATCCAAATCAATATATATAAAGTTATTAATTGAATATTCATAATAATAATAATAAATAATTTTCCTAATTCATATTTTCATAATTCATAGTTAATAATCACCATCCTCCATCACTAATTCCCCTCTCCATGACACTTGGAAATTCACCCCTGAATCAGCAGAAGCAGTGTTACTGGGCGCTCTTTGGGACCCTGCCACCACTGCTGCTGCATTCGCTTCCATTCCAGCTGCTATGGGTGGAAGGCTCCCTGCCTCCTTAGCCCTGGTAATGGCTGCTGCCGCTGGAGTAGCTGCTGTTGCCACTACAGTTCCTGCCACCACTACTGCCACCTGCATGGGCTCTGCCGGCACAGCTGCTGGTACCACTGCCTTTACAGGCACAGCCGGGCTTGCTGCTGCATGCACAGGGGTTCCAGGCACAGCTGCCGCTTGTGCAGGGCTTGCAGAGGCAGCCAGGCTGCTGCAGCTTTTGTTGTAGTTCAAAGCAGTTTTCCCATTAACTCCTGGCTGCCTGCTACTACCTGTTGCTGCTTCAGCCTCTCCTGCCTTTGCCTCTTCCTCACTACTAGAATCTCCTGCAAGAGACTCAGATCTCTTACACCTTTTTCTCCATTTAGAGACAGAGTAATTAGTTGCATGTCTCTCTCGGCACAATGCATATTAACAGACCTATTATTACCACCACAAATATCAAATTTAAGCATAAGGAACAGACCATCTTAAAATTCAAATCACCTAGATAACTCTTAGTTTCAGGAACACTAAATTCAAGAAAGTCAGAAGGAACAGGCACAGTGACATTACCATATTCCCCCAAACCAACAGATCCAAGGCAGTAATCACCCAACCCTAACTTGTATCTAAACCAAAGGAATAGTTTATATATAATGTACCTGCTGACTTGGTCAGTCAGTGCAGAAACAAACCATATATAAAGCATCATGCTTAAGAGAAAGTATACCAAATGCCACAAACCCTGAAATAGCTTCATTTTTGCTTCCTCGCCTCATGTTGGGCGCCAATTAATATAATGCAGTGGGTTGAAAATTCCCCCCAACATAAAATTGCCAGACCAGATCAGTTAGAAATCAAATGGAGCTGTATTTACAAGCAAAACTACAATCTAAATATGAAATACAATTAATATATACAAACTATAGAATATTTCCATATGTGTACAATTTATAAACAACACAAGAACACCCCTGGACAAAGCAGGGGGCTACTAAGCTTTCTCCTCCCTGCTCCCATCCCTCCCCCTGTATACCGGGCAAGAGAAAGAGCAGAGAGCCATTTCTTAGTATTTAGCCACAGTAAAATAATGCAGCCAAAGTCAGCAAAGCCAGCAGAAGCCGGAGTGAGTATCCGCTACAGCAAAGGAAGCGAAAAGAGAGAAAATTAGTGTACAAAACTAACTTTTATGTTAGTTGTCTGTCCAATAGGATTACTTAGACCTTATCTTTATTTCCCTTTTTACATCCAGTGGTGATTTATTTACATTCTACAACTTTCTGTTCAAGATCTGCCTAAAACTACCACATGTTGTCCTTGATCTCTCTCGACAGGTTTAATTTTAAGACGACCTTCATCTCCATATACTCTGATAACATTCATGTATGCCTTCCAAGTGGTCAGCCCCTTCTGCCATGTTTTCTAAACTTCCTTTTTCCAATTGAGTTTATTCAGTAGCTTCCTGTTCAATCAAGTACTCTCCTGGATGCCTTACTTGATTTCTTTCTCCTTGGTGTGCTCCACTCTTGAGCTTGGAGAAAATGGTGCCTGAGCATTAACTCTCTTGGACACACTTACCCTCTACTGCCTGATCCTATGGGATTTTTCCAAGTAGTTCCCTGAACAGGCCAAAGTTAGCCTTTCTTAAGTCCAGGGTTGCAATCTTGCTTCTTACTCTGCATCTTATTGCATGTGGTGCTGAGCTCCACCATCTTGTGGTCACTCCAGCCAAGGCTGCCCCCAGCCTTCTCATCCTCAATTAGTCTCTCCTTGTTTGTCAATGGAGGGTCTAGTTGTACTCCTCTTCCTGTTGGCTTCTGCACCACCTTTGTCACGAAGGTATCAGCAATGCATTTTAGGAACCTCTTGGATTATGTGTGCCTGGCTGTGTAGCCTTTCCAGCAAATGTCAGGGTAGTTAAGCCTCCCATGAGAACCAGGGCCTGTGATTGTGAGGCTACTCTTAGCTGTCCATAGAAGGCCTCACCAGCTTGCCCATCCTGATCAGGTGGCCTATAATAGATGTGACAGTCACAGCTGTCGCCCATAGTAGCCTGCCCCTTAACTATTACCCACACTCAAGTTGCTCTTTATCTCCCCTGTGCAGACCACAATACATTCTAGTTGCCCTCTTACCTAAAAAGCAACCTCACCACCTTGCCTTGCTGATCTGCCTTTCCAGAAAAGGACACAGCCATCCATGACAGCATCCCAGCCACCGTGTCTCTGCAACTGCAATCAGATCGTGGCCCTTCAAACAACCCCGCAGAGATCTTTTATTCCTCCTCTTTATTCCCTGTGCTGCATACATTGGTGTACAGGCATTTCAGAGAGGGAGCTGAGCACATAGTGCTCACCCTAGGTGGGTGGAAGACCTTCTGATTCTCATGAAGACAGGTAGCTGAGGCAGTTTTGTTGTTGCTCTGATTGGCCAGGTTTATTCCTCAGCTTGGCATAATGTCTTGAGCATTGCCATTTTGGCCCCCACCCACTCAGTTCTTCAGTGTAAAGCCCTCTTAACTAAGTTGGCCAGCTTGTTGCAAAAGATCTCCTTGCCCCTACTAGGCAGATGGATTCCATCCCTCACTAGGAGGTTGTGGTAAGAAAACAACTTCCCATTGTAAAAACCAAATCCTTCATGGCTGTACCAGTCATGGAGCCAGAGGTCAATGTGCTTTATACATCTGTTTCTGGCTGTCCTCATTCCAGTGGCTGGTAAAAGGGAGGAAAAAGATAACTTGGGCCCCAAAATTTTTCACTTGTTGCTTTAGAGCATTGTAGGCTTTCTTAGTTCTGCCCAGGTTACATGTTGTGATATCATTCGTGCCCACATGAGATTGTAACAAAAGATAGTAATCCTTGCTTTTAACAAGTTGGAACATCCTCTTAACAACATCCTGAACCTTATCTCCTGTTCGGCTGGCAGATGGATGACTCAGTGCCTTTCAACAGAGAGGAAGGAAACTGTCTCCCTTCATCTGTTTTTTGGTTTTTTTTTTTTTTCTTGTGTGGTATAGGTGGATCCAGAAGTATACTCCTTCTGCTGACATCTTGGTAGTACTGTTTGAAATTTTTACAGCAGATGGTAAAATCAGTAGAAAAAGAAAGTTTTGAAGAAATACTCCAGTCCAACTTGTCCTGTAGATTAAGAGGGGTTTCTAAGCATTCTGCCTAGTGTCTGTAAAACTCTGTAAAATATTTCTGAGATGCAGAGGATGAATTTTCTAAGACCAGGAATCAGAAAATATTTACAGAATCCATCCTGCACAGCAGACGCCTTCAAGAAGCTACCACCTTTCTCTGCTGGCTTCATTTTTGCAATGGGCTTTTGATCTCACTGGGTTTGTTATTTCAGACTCCTGAAGTAGCTGGAAATTCTTTTATGCTTGTTATAGTTTTCATGTGTGCATTCAGTACAGATTTTCTGCATCTGTTTAGGCCTTGGTAGCCTTTCTCCCCAAGCCTTTCTCTTCAGTCACGTTCTTGAAGAACATTAAATCTTCCTGATTGTTTCTGAAGATTAACTCCAATGCATCTCTCTGTTTTTTAATTTAATATTGAATTAAATATTGGAATTATAGAACTTCATTTTTACTGATGAGTACTTGGTGGTGTGCGTCTCACTGGCACTCTGATTATCAAGCTGGAGAGATTTGCTTGACTCGCTGCAACCTGATCTTTGCTGTCACAGATATCCAGGGAATATAGTAGGCTTTATTCTAAATTGAATTAGATTTTTTTGCCCCTGTGTTCTTACTGGGAATGTGTCCCATGACTTGATTCCTTACATTTGGACTAGAAAGTAATCAGTCCCTGATCATTTTAAAACCACTTCTTCTGGTGCTCCCCTCCTTGCTCACTGCTGTTGGTGTTTACTTCTATGCTGTAAATTATAAGGCAGTCAGATTTCTACTCAGCCCTTATTTTGCTGCTCTGGGATTTTCAGGTTTTTATTTGCTGTGTGCTGTAAACCATTTCACAGTATCTGTGCCATTCCCCTGAGAAGCCATCATTCATAGTGTCTGTCACTGTGTTGTATTTCTAAATTACAGGTAATGGAATCTACAGATTTCCTGAATTACCCCAAACCCTCTTATATTCCCTTGGTAACAGGGGTAGCTGAGATACTCAGAATCCCAGTGCATTCACCAAAAGCATAGTGTTGAAACAAAGCCAACACCATCACCTAAAGTGGTGGGTGTGATGAACATTAGCTCTGTTTTCAGATATAGCTTCTAAAGTGATAGTAGCTACTCGTTTACATCTCTTGGAAGCTACAGTTTACTCTTACACAGTTGATATGTGCAGGACATAAAGCTTTTATTTAATGTTATCCTCTAAGGACAGGAGGAAACTTCAAACTTACACCAGATTTGGGCATCAAATCTATTCTAAACAGGAGTGTGAATGTTAAATACTGCTATTGCCAGGAAAAGGAGTCAAATCTTTGAGTTTTACTGCAGTCCAGTAAAATCCACTTCACGTAGTGTCAACCTGTTAATATTTAAAACAAAATCTAAGGTTAGCATAATCTTACTTTAGTGGCTGAAATGATTTAGTTATGCTCTTCTATTTTGCCTTGAGAAAAACCTGCCTGTTTTTTGATAGCAGAATTTTCCTAGTGATTTTAAGATTGCACCTCAATTTATGTGCATTTCTGTGTTTCCTATTGGTCTTGAGATTTTAGATTAGAAATAGATTAGAGATAGGTGGGGTTTTTTTCTCATTTAACACTTCTGTGTTAAATGGAGTTACATACTCTCAGTGTGTTAGGCTATAACTGTTTATGAGGAGGGGTGAAGAAAACATAGACCCAGTAGGTATTTCAGTTTTAGTGCTTAGCTGAGAGACTATTGCTTTTTTTATTAATTTTGCTTATGAATTTGTTTGTGCTTTTAGTCAGTGTACAGTATATCAAATTATTTTATCAGTGTGTGCATACATTTTTGTACATAGATACTACTTGTATATCTGCACTTACACATCAAGATAAAATTTGTAATTTCATGGGTAGCTGCATGTATTTCTAAATATGTAGGATGCATATATAGGCACATGTTTTAAATGCTACTTACTATTTTTATTATATCCAGTTTCCAGTTTTTTATTATTTCTCCTGTTACATACTTGCCTGAGAGTATCATTTCATTTAGGACTTGACATTCATATCCTGTTGCAGTGACAGGCAGGTGTCTATCTTGTGTGTAGCAGTTTGCTGATTGGAGTAAGAATGTTACTAGATATTTTGATCAGAAACAAATTTTTATCTTGTAACTGTTTTTCTAATTATCACGGGATTGATTTTTGTATACTCTGTTTAAGCTTGCTGCAAGCAAATTAGTAACGCAGAATCACTGAGTGGCTGGGCATGGTAGAGATCTTTGGAAATTGTGTAGTCCTACCAAACAGTATCAGCTACACAGGCTACCCAGGATACTGTCTAGTTGAATCTGATTATGTCCAAGAATGGAGACTCTATGGCCTTTCTGGGTACCCTGTTCCAGTGTTTGAGCGTTCTTACATGGTGAGAATGTTTTTGTTACATTTAACTGTAATCTTATGTAGTTCTTATTTGTGCCCATTGCCTCTTTTCTTGTGACTGAGCACCACTGTCTGTCTGCATTTTCTTTATAGACTTGCATCCAGTACTTATAGATGTTGATAATACTCCTCTGAGCTTTCCCTTCTCCAGACTGAACAGTCCCAGTTCCCTGAGTCTTTCCTTTAGGACAGATGCTTCAGTCCATTCACCATCTTTGTGATCTTTCCATGGATTTAATCCAGTTTGTCCATGCCTCTTTTGTATTGGGGAGCCCAGCAGTGGACACAGCACCAACACGTCTTACTACTTCTGAACAGAGGATCATCTACAGGATCACTTCCTTTTTCCTACTGGCAACGCTCTCCTTAAATGCCACAATGGCATATGACTGGCTTATGATCAACATTAGGGTTCACTAGGATCCCCAGGACGTTTTCTGACAAGCTGCTTTCCAGCAGTTCAGCCTTCAGCCTCTGCTGGGGTTATTACTAAACATGTGTTTATTATTCCCCCAGGGCAGTAATTTGTACTTCCCTTCGCTAAAATTTATGAGGTTCTTGTCAGCCTATTTGTCCAACCCACTTTGCAACCCATTTGTCCAGCCTGTTGAGGTCTCTCAGAATGGCAGCACAAACTTCTGGTCAAACAACCTCTGGCCTCAGTTTTGTGTCATTAGCAAGCTTGCTGTTGTGTACTCCTTCCTGTTGTCCTGTTCATTAATGAAGATGTTAAAAAAGTATTGCCCCCAGTGTTAGCCTCTGGAATACTCCACTAGTGCCTGGCCTTCGACTGGGCTTTGTGTCACTCATCACAACTTTAAGGCCAGTAGTTCAGCCAGGTTCAAGTCCACCTTACTGTCCTCTTATCTGGTCCATTACTCCTCAGTCTGTTTATGGGCATTTATGGGAGACAGTGTCAAAAGCCTTACTAGACTGAGGGAAATACCCATGGCTCGCTCATCATTCACTGAGATAGTCATTTCATCAGAGAAGGCTTTCAGATTGGTTAGGCATATTTTCCTCTTCGTAAATTCAATACTGCTCTTGTCCTCTTCATTTTCTTGTCCTTTACATGGTCCATCACTTTCCCAGGGATTGAGGTGAGTCTGACTACTCTAGTTTCTCAGATCCCCCTTGAACACAGGAGTAGCATGCTTTCTTCTAGTCTTCAGGAACCTCCTCTGATAGCCATGACCGTTCAAAAACTGCTGATCATCTCTCAGCACTCAAAGGTGCATCACATCACGTCCCATGAACATATGTCTGTGTGGTTTAAGTGTTTCCTGATCTGATCCTCCTTTAGTGAAACTGAGCCACAGGGACTTGGGATTACTGAAGGTGTTACCTTGAAAGACAGAGCTGAAGAAGGCATTGAGTTACTTTGGCCTTTTTAATATTCCTTGCTTCTGGAGGCCCTGCTGGTTTTGGTAGCAAGCCCACTTTATCCCTTGTCTTCATTTTGCTTCTGATGTACTTACAGAAGCCTCTTGTTACCCTTCATGTCCTTCATCATATTCAACTCCACAGAGATTTTTGCTTTCCTCACCTTATCCATGCATGCTCAATGTCTCTAAATTCATCCTGGTCTTCTGTCCCTACTTTTGCTTCTTGTACCCTTGGTTTTTGCATTTGAATTTAGTCAAAGGAGGCCTTTTTCTTTGTTTCTAAGTATGAGGTCCAGCCATGTCTTCCTTCATCAACCTGTTCCTCGCTTGTGGCAAAAGGTGGTTATCCAAGTTCTCCAGAAACATCATGGGCTGCTTTTGCCCTGTTCTGTTGCATCTCCACCATATATTAGAATGATTCAAGTCCCCCATAATGAAAATTGCCTGCAAACATGAGTCTTATTCCAATTTTCTGAACCGGATTTCATTCTTCTTCCTGACGAGAAACGATCAGCAAGCGTCCACATTGGTCTGCCCACACCAGACTCACATGCTCTCAGCTGGCTCATTGCTCATCCCAAGGCAGAGCTCCATACATTTACACTGCTCTTCCACATAAAGCCTGTGGCACATCATAGAGAGCCACATCTGGCAGCAGGTCAGTCATGTGAGTTAATCCACTTTGTCTCTGGGATTCCAATGAGCCCTGCTGTTGCAGACAGATCTCTGATACCTCCATGAGGACATGCTGTATGCACTTTAACAGCAATTTTAGATGGGCACCCAGCTGTGTTTATTTCCCAGGAAGACTCTCTAGAGCTTCTCCCATTCTGATGTCCAGTCAGCACTCCCTTATTTATGTACATACGCTAGAGCATGTGCTTGCTGAGCCTTGTTACTTTGTTAATCACAAGGTCTTTCCTCTCCACACAATCTGTGCACTGTGCTTGCCAATGTGGGTCACAGCTCCTCACATGTTACTTGGTCAACACCTCTGTCCCCCACAGTTCCAAATTTACAGTTTCCCCTTACCAAAGAGAGCCTGTCCATTATGAAAGGTGTTTTATTCTATGAGTTTAGTTGTGTTTCACCATCAGCACTGAATAATTCCTGATAAGATTAAGCATCTTTTCCTCCTTCCTGTGTAAAAATGAAATAGAAAGATCCTCTTGTCAATTTACAATATAAAAATAGCACCTCATTCATAAAGAGAATCAAAGCAAGTGTGTTGTATAACTGCAAGTTAAATGCAGGGGTTGTGTTTTTCTGTGTCTTGTTATTTTTTCTGATTGAAAGTATTTTGGTTTGTGTAACATTTTGCTAAAAAAAAAATAAGCAAGTTGTGATATGTGTATGAAGAATAAGTTTGATTTTTTTTAAAATGAGGCATAATGGAACTGACTGAATTTTCTTATATTCAAAAATCCTTGAATTTGGCATGAACAAACATGGTAACGTGCTCTGCCTGTGCTGCAGCTCTTGGGTGGCTTCAAGGTTTAGCTTCCACCTTATTCTCTCTTCCCATACTGTCGCCTTTATAGTATTACTCAAAGCCTGATAAAGTCAACAAAAATATTCCCATTGACCTTAATACGCTTTGTGCACAGGCCGCCAGAGAACACATAATACTGTATATTCTCAAGTGACAGACACAAATAACTAAACTCATGTTTGCATACAAATTGAAAGGCAGCAATATAGCAGAGTGGTCTTGGCAACAGTTACTACCAACATTTCCAACAGTGTCCAAGGATTTAATTTTATCCTATGATTTTCCCTTCTACAACAAATAAAGTAAAGATCTAATTGGAGAACCTATGCAACATTAATATAATCTGGGTTTTAACTGAAGTGCAAAGATGTGTCATTTTCTACTATATACCGTCATCAGTGCTTTTCTGGAAGACAGGGGGCTGGAAAATGCCGGTATATCAATATGTCCTTGTTTTTGCTTCTGCGCTTGTGAACAGTCTTAAATTGGTACATGTAAAATACATACAGAAGCTCTACTTTGGTCCACATATTTAAATTTTCTTCTTTATTGACCTGTTCACAGGCTTTTCTAAACAGTGCTTTTTTAAACATTAAGTTCTCTGACTCTGCTATTTCAATTTTTATTAAATTATTCAGCTGTACCTTTAGTGAACAATCAACATATTAAATGATGGCATATGTCTTAAGAAATGCTGTTTTTGAGACTTCCCTTAAAGTGATGTCTTTGTCATTCTGTGTTTTTTCAGGAAAACATAAGTAAGTTGGTATCACTTTTGTATGTTTGGCATTACCTTTTGTATGTTAATTTTTGCCTGGCCATCTCTAGCAGTATTATAAAAATGTAGTGAGACCTCGTGTTGCAAATTATAATTTTAAGCACAGGGAAGGTGCCTGTGTGTTGGAGGTTAACAACAAAATCTTCGAGGAACTAAGGAAAAAATTAATTGTGTCATAAATTTGTATTCAGTAATAAGTAGTAGGTAATACTAGTGTGAAACATGCTCATGAATTAAACAGGGAATTAAGCAAACAATATGTAAAAAGGGATTATTGGAGTCAGCTGAACTTTTAACTTGTTACAGAAAATGTGCCGAGTTTTCAATAACTGTAAGTCAATAACTTGCTTATTCATAAGTAAGAGTTAATGATCTTCCTTTCCACCTTACAAGTACTTTCAGCAATACAGTAAAATTCTCAGGCAGACTGACTATACTAGTCCTGTCCTATGGTTGTGTTGCAACATGATTCCTATTATTTTGTTTATAGAGCTTTTATTATGTTATATAATACACACCAAAATTTACTTACTTTGCTTGTGTTGTTGCAACATGCTGAAGGTACAGAGAAAAATTTATCAGCAGGCATACTTCCTGTGTCTAGGGAATAGATGCATTTCAGAAGAGACTCACTTTACACATACTATGTATTTTGAGAAAAGCTAGTATTTTTTTCTAATTTTTAAAAAAGTAAACTTATTTTACAGTCCATGTGTTCTAAATATTTTACATTTTGACATTGCTAAAGAGTTAACTGAATATTGATTAGAAAGTGTTGATGCAGGAGTGAAAATCCATTTATTTTAGAGCAGTTAGCGCATTAGAAGGAAATTGAAAAGCATTCCATTTCTAAACTTAACTGTTTTGTAGATATTTCACCAAAGCATGTGATAAATATTTTATATGTAACTTCTAGTGTTTATAAGGCAGTTGACAGAAAACTAAATGAAAATAGGAAGCTCATTATCTACAATAAAATTGTTTGAACACAATTTTTTCACAGAGGTCATTGTTGCTCTTTATCTTAATTTTTCTTCATTTCTTGTTTCACACAGGAAGGAGTTACAGGAACTACAGAATCTTTACAGACAAAACGTTGAACATACAACAGAGCAGGCAGAGCTGATAAAGGAGCTTCAGGCTGTCAATGCTGATACACAAAAAGTACTGAAAGACCAAGAGGCTGCTCATACAGCTGAAAAAACATCATATCAAAAAGTATGTTGTTATGCTTTATGATCACAGGGTTCATTTTAATATCTATCTGTACAGTATCAATGGACAGAGTAATCAAAGCACTGCATGGTATTCTTCCTTTAGATCTTTGAGTCTTTATTGTTACCAGAATATAGTTGTCAGAGTAATGCTTTATTGGCCTAATTACATTCCAGCCCCTTAAAAATTAGAATTATTTGCATCTGAAGAAAAATAGGAATGAATTTCCAGGAATATAAATTTCTTCATGTAATTTTGCATTATCTGTATTTTGTTGCTTCTTCCTCTCTTAGAGTTTTTAATTAGTAAATCCTGCAATTTGTTTCTGGTAATTTAGGGGAAGATATTCCTTTCACTTATAAATACTTTGTGTGAATCTTAAACACTATTACAGGTTTAAGATGCAAAAATGCACTCTATCAAAATTAACTCAAAAAATTGCTGCCATTGTGGCTTTTAAAACAGCTTAACTAATTAAAAAAAGTTTAAACTGTATTTACATTTACAGAACAGATTAATTTTTTTGATGAATATGAGGAGAAATGCTAACCTTGAAGAGCAATTACATGTGCATTACTCAGAACTTCTCCTTTGAGTGTAAAAAATTACATTGGTATGTTTTTCATCTGTAAGAAACACAGAAGAAATGTTTCCTAGCTTTATAGAAACATTGAGAAGGAAGAAGGCATGGAAGCTGTATATAGAGCTCTCATGTACCTTCTACCAGTCCTGGAACTGTTTTCTGAAACTATGTATTGTCAGTTCTTTCTTAAAAAGAGTTGTTGCCCTTTTATTGTCTTACTTGGAGTACATAGTTTGTAATAAAATACTGAAACTAGACTTAAGTCAAGCCAGAATCGATAATGGGTTTCTAAAGATGTTTGGTTAACATTTCATGGCACATAGTGCCCAGCACATTCTTGTAGACCTTATTCTGCACAAGTTTATCTTTGGCTGCAGTGATGATAGACAATAATGCTATAACCACAGAGCTACAACTTCCATCCACGTTGTTCAGAACGTATACAGGGCAGGCGGAGCTCTATCTGTCTGAGACATGACAAAATAAATTACAGAAATTAAAAAAAAAAACAATGTAGGTATTGAGATTTGCCATTTCTTTCATTCTTCATTCTGCAGACAGTGCTGCAGGTGTTAAATGGAACATTTGGTTCACTTTAAAAAAAGACACTAGTGAAAATAATGTGAACTCTCTTCATTAGTGTTTATAAGACCATGTTCTTCATAATTATGTAGCTCTAGGGGCAAGCTACGTCTAAGATAGGCTTGACTCAGTATTCAGAATTGCTTCAATAAACTGCTTCACATTTCTTGGTCTGTCTTACCAGGACTTGAGATTTCTGCTCAGCTGATCATACATGAAGAACAAGAATAAGAATGGTTTGGTTTTGAAAATAAATCCTTTTTTTGTGATAGCTGTCAACTACTTTTAATTCTCAGATGACCTAAAATTTGCCAGTTTGGGGTGGTTTTTTTCCATCATGAAGGGGTGAGATTTGCCTTTTAAATCAGCAAAAGCAACTCAAATATTCTAGTAAATTACTGCTGTGGAACTTAATATGCTGTCTTTTTGTGAAATTTAAAAGTACCTAATTCATCTGGAAAAAACCCCAAACCTGTTCTTTCTATATTTTATAAAAATATGTAATAAAAAGTATATATTATAAACAAAGTTAAAAAAAAAGTTAACACCCTGCCCTGCAACTAACCAAAGGAAAAAAAAAAAAAAACAAAAAAACCAAAACCCAGAAACAAAACCTTCATAAAGTAGAAACCTCATACTTGACAAAAGCCAAACATTTTAAGTTCCCCAAGTCAGAGTGGAAGAGATCTAGTAAAGTTTGTGGCAAATCGTGTCAAGAGAGTTTCAGAGGCGAAAAAGGAGTTTCTTTGTCATGGAAATCTTGTTATGATCCTGGACTTCTGATCAGAAGACCTATATAATTGTAATTGCTCCAAAGTAACATGTATTTTCAAATTGTGAGATACGTGGTTTTACTCAAGTCACAGTAGGCCTGTGACCATCTATAAAAGAATACAAATTCCTATTTTTCCCTTGAATGAGAAAGGCAAACTATTGCAGACAAGTATAAGTTCTGTTTGTCTTCCATGCCTTGATAATACGCAGGCTGCAATAGCTCGATAAGGTTGTGTCAGCTATTCTGTAAATATATTCACAAAGGAATATTTTCCTACTGCTCCAAATGGCATTGAGCATATCTATGTGTGCATCCCATGATATATTGCCCCTTAAAGCAAGATCAATGACCTCTCCACTAGTGGTCAGATAGGCAGTATATGCTATGTCTCAGGTAATGTGGTTGGCTCACACGTACCAAGTTCATCTTAACAGTCTGCCATTTAGGAAGAACCAATCTTTGTCCTGATGTTAATGTGTAATATGAAACAGACTAAATAAAAGAAAAAACATTTCTGATAAACCAGATCATGGTTATAAACTTGCACTGGATTATATGAAAATCCATGGGGGACCACAAATTCTCTTCCAAGTCTAGCTGTAGTGGGCAGCATACACATGTGAAAATCTGTATTCTTTCTTATCAAGTTGCATTGTCTTGACATACTGCTACCTTTTTTTTTCTTAATATAAGTATGAATTTTAAGGGTGCTGTTCTACAGTTCTACAGTAACTGCTTTACATGGGGCATTTATGGAAACAAATTGGCATCTATTTCATATTGCAGCTGTAGTTCTCATTCTAAAGGGTAGGGAATATTTTTCTGAAATGTATAGCATCTGTTTTAGTGGTCCTAAATGCTCTGGGGACTTCATTCCTGTGCTGATTTAATGAGACTCAATAGATTTGTCCTCACCACCAATTTCAAGGTGGAGAGACTTCAATCAATACTAGGGATAATAAGACAAGAAGAGATTCTGAACTCCTTAGCCAGCTTATCACAGTTTTCTGAAATTTACAATTTAAGACCGTTGTTTTTATAATGCAGTACTTTCCCTTGATCTAGTGTGGCCTTTAGGTTCCTTGCTAATCATACTGATTTAAAAATTTCATAGTGGAAGACCCTTTGGAGAGGTGGAAATACTGTTATGTGCCATTGAATAGGAAATTGCAATTCATGTCCTGGAACTCAGCTCTCAAACAGAGAATAGTGTGGAAGATGGTACGTTTAGTATATGTCTGTGCTCAATAATTACATTTTGGACGTAATTAGAAAACACAGCAAGAGCTTTCAATTATGAGGTGTTGCTGACGTCTGCATCAAGTGCACTGGGAAGTAAATAAAACTAGGATCGTGTCATATGTATTTTTGGATGTTGTGGTTAATTTCATGCCTGCAGTTGCCTTTGCTAATCCTTTCTCCTGGCATCAGTTTGTAGAGATACTTTGCTTTCATTCAGGCCTGTGAAATTGTAACCAGAAAGTCAAGTTACTGGCTTTGCCATCCTAAGGTTAAATTTTACCACTTCTAGTCTCTCTTTTTTTTTTTTTCCCTTTTCAACAATCTATAAGTATAGTAAAAATCACATAAATGTGGTTGGTTTCATATAAGTAGCACTGAATTCACAAATTCATGAATCCAAAATAATGTAGATGTGTAAATGGTAATCACTATAAAGGTTCTCCCTAAAATTGAAATGAAAAATGTACATCTTTCAGACATGGTAAGAGCTGAGAGAAGCTAACTGTCCGCTCAGATTTGCTGAAACCCATATCTGTAGTAATGAATAATCATTTTGATAGTCCATGCACTTTGTCTGTGAAAGCTATGAGAAAAACCTTCTTTCCTATCACGTGTAAGCAGGTATTAGAATAACAGCTTTTCTTCTCCTGGAAATCCTAGCTTTGATCTGGCATTTCTAGGTTACTTGATGACATTAAACACACCTAGTGTTTTAATTAAGCTTTCTGCTCTAAGTAACTCTTCCAAGATCTAGTAAAAAGTCTATTCTGGTAAAATCAGTTAAATCAATAGAGGGGAGGGAATTGTTAGGGTAGCTGAGAAATATGGGATATTTTATTTTTTGTAATTCAGCTAAGTTACTCTTACTTCCTGCCTGATAAATAATGCTGTTGTGTTATATAGACTAAATTTATTACAGGGTACTGATTTCAGGTACCTGTAATCTTTTTGTACTTGTCTTTAAGTATCTTCATCTGTATCAGTCTGTGTTGCATATCACAGAAAGGACAGCTCTAAGTCATTAGAAAGAAATTGCCAAAATACATCAGTACAGTTCTTTTTGCAGAACAGCAAGTCTTTTGCTGCTACTTTTTTTTTTTTTTCCAAAAAGCAACTTCCACAAAATTTATAAAAGATTATTTGAAATTCTCCCTTTTTTCTTTATATCTTGTAAACATGTTTTTTTTTAAAAAAACTATCTCTTCTTGGAGATTAAGCAATTTAATGGGTAAATCTCACGTCTTATTGATATTCATGTACAGTCAAGATTTCAGTCTTCTTTTCTGTGAAGCTTGCTAGTTCTGAGATAAATAATTTCCAGTATTTTTGTCTTGCTTTTGGATTTTCTACTCAGTATTCTGTCTCTGGTCCTTTGTTCCTCATTTTACATCTTTTCTCTCTACACTTGACTTTCTGTATCTTTATTAATGGTAAAACTGTTTACTGTGTTGTACAATGCTGTACGTTCTGGACTGTGCTACTGCAGTGTGATTAATCCAGAGCCTCTTCTAAAACAGGGTCAGAAATTAGCAGAAAGCACCAAAATAATCTAATAGAATCATAAAACCCCCAAATAGTCTGGTATAAATGTTAAGCATATATTTAATCTACAAAACAATGTATAGCCATAAAAGAAAAGATTGAAATTTAGAAACTTTTTTTCCTCTGCAGAGTGGACAGAATTTTCATGTTGAAATTTCTTGATGTTAAATAGCTAAAAAAAAAAGAAGAAGGAAAAGACAGAAACAGTCCTACAAATGTTGAATAGAATGTTAAAAAAAAAAACCTCTCATGGTAAAAAATATATAAAAATCAATTTAAGAGGTAAAACAGTGAGGATGTGATTTTCTGCTCAGCTAATTTTAGCTGATTTTATACTTGAACTCTGTGTATTGCTATTTTCAAAGCAGGTAAGGTTGGAAAAGTTTATGCACATAAAAAGACATGCTATTTGTCTTATCTTGACAAATGCTGACTACTAGAAATACCTATTAGCTGCCTTATGGGATGTGGCTGCCAGCTAGGAAAAAAGTACCCTATTTTTGATGCTGTCCATTCATCTTACTAGGATGTTACTGTTCAGGTACAGTTGCAACCTCTAAAGTGCTGCTAGTCACAAACCCAGCAAAATGTCATACCAGTATTATCTAGCTAATGAGCTTACATAGTTATAGCTCAAAGTACCTGTATCTTGATGTCTCAATTGTTTGGAAGGACATTATCTAAAAATGAAAGTTTTTGATAAATGAGCTGTTTATTTTCCTATGAAATTCTCACAGATTTCTGTAAGAAATTGGGTAGTCTTGAACTTGTGTTTATAGAGATTTTAGCTTTCTTAAATATGTAAAGAAGATTCAATAGGCCCAAAAATTTCCACGCAGAAGTTTAGACTTGAAGTAATTCAAAATAGCAGTCAATCTGTATTTCAGATTATTTTTGCCTGAGAGACATGATCTCTGATCTGCTTTGGAAAGAGACAAGAGATAATTCACTGTGTCCTAAGTGGATTTTGAGAGTCTGTAGAAATAAAAAATGATAGAGAGGTGGAAAGAAAGGGAAACTGTTTCCACATTTTTCATGAAGTATTAGGTATACAGTTTCCAAATCTAAAAGTTAGGATTGTTTTTCAAAGGTTTAACTTTTAAGCAATGCAAGCCACGTAAAAGGAGAAAGAAGTGTATCGTTTAAGTAAAGTTGACAAGACAAAGGGTAAGATGGAGAGTAAAATAATGTTCTTACAAGTAAAATTATTTGTGTCAGTTCCTCATACTTAAAAGCATTATTGATAGATTTGGTAGTTCTGAGTTCCATAGATAATGGAATGGTAGAAATGGATTTTGCGAAGCTGACAAAGTACATACTTGCCTTCTACATGTTACTGTGTGTTAGAATAAATAGTGGAAGGGAATATTGTTTATTTTGAGGAAAAAAGGGCAATCGAGGGAATAAAGGACTGAAATGAAGAGAGGAATATATGCTTTGGTAGTAAATTCATAGAGTCACGCATTTCCTTCAGAATCTGTCCTGTTGTTCAACTACAGGTTTATTTTTCAGATTTTTCAGATTAATTTTTTTGTAGTAAGAGGTGATTTTTTAAAAAACAGTTTGCAGATGTTTATGTTGAAAAAAGAAGGGTAAAACATAGTCTTAGAGTGGGCGTCGGAGTTCTCTAACACTTGCAATAGAAGTTCTTTGTCAGCTAGATGGCAGGTACTAGTAGTTATTGCTTAAATCTAGTTATAGAAATTGTTTGTATGGAATCACTTCTAAAGCGATCACAGAACGTATACAGTATTCTGGTTTCAGCAATAACAGTTGAGAAACAGCCAGAGATAAGAACTTCTAGTATAATCTGTGGGATTTATAGTTAATGTTAAAAAAATTTCCACAAAATAATAATTTAAACAACCATTGTGAACTTCATACAAAGTGCAGCAGGCATTAGTGGACTCACTGTATTGCTATCCAAGCTACATTAAAAATCTTTGTTTCAAAAGTTGAAAATACTCTATTAAAGACAAGAATTGTATTTAGTGTTCTTGCTTTTTATTCACAGGACAGATGCTTCAATTTTTGCCTATTCTCAATAACAGATTTTTTTTTTTTTAATTTTATATCTATTGTATTTTATGTAAGTTGTTCAGGAAGTGAAATAAATCCTGATTTTTAAGGTGTCCATTTCTGTCCATAAATGTCATAAAGAAGCAGATGAAACATATAATATTCTGAAGTGAGGTGCGTTTTTCTGTAAAAACTTACTTCAAACAAATCAGTGATTGTTACAATAATCACTGTTTTCAAACGTATAGAGTGTGGCAGGAGGATAAGAAGGGTGGAAGAACATAAAAAAGAGAGGATGATCGTTGTGGATAAGTTGTTTAAAATATACTTTATCTCCACCTGTACTTATGTCTGCATTGTTTTTTGTTTTCCTCCCCTCTCAGCTTTATAATGAATTGACTTTATGTTTTGAAACTGTTAAAACAAGTGAAATTCAACTACAGCAAAGCTGTGCATCTCTTCAGGATCAGTTACTTGGGAAAGATCAAAATATTTGTCAGTTACAAGAACAACTTCAGCAGGCTCGTGATGCTTTAAATGCAGTACATCAGACTTCTTCAAAATGTAAACTACTGGTAAGTCCACATCTAGAATAATTAAAGTTGTTTCTTCTTGTTTTAAATGAAGCTTCTGTACCAGATAGTTTTAAAGAAAATTGCAGGATGGTGGTTTCATTGTTAGTTGGCTAGATTGCACTTGTTTTTTTGTTTGGTTGATTTTTTTTTAAGGAAAGCTGTACAGGACAGCTGCTGCAGTAACATAACTGTTTCTGTGGTTGCTAATAGAAGTTACTTCACAAGTAAATCCTGCCTGGGAAAATACCCAAGTAATGGTGTCAGTATCCAAGAAGTCTTTATGTTCTCTAAGATACCAAAGATAAAAATAAAGGTGATTTTGTTCCTGGAAACAAATTCCTAGAGAAAACTGGGAATTGTCTGTATTTCCTCTGTTAAAAAGGAATATGCTGGTCCTGATTTATTCCCTTATTTCTGACTATGCAACTAAACTTTAGATCACAGATCTAAAAAAAAAAAGTATTATGGTGGGTTTGGAAGGCTTTGACATTATCTACCCATGATGTTTTTGTAAACTCTGTTGCTTACTTTCATCCATAGATTTGACAATGAGATGTACTCATACATTTCAGTTTTGCAAGCACTCTCTCCCTTTATTAAACAGAGAAAATTGTTAAGGTGATAATGCTTGTTAAATGCAAAACTTCATTTAGTGTGGGTTGGCAAGGTAGATCTGTAGTTAAAGATTACATTAATGAGCCCAAAGGAGCTTGATTGCAAAAAAAATCCTATAATGTTTAATTCCTTAAATTTTGCATAAATAATAATCTGCTGTAAAACAGAAAAAAAATCACAGAATGCAGTATCTCCTGGATGTTATCGTAGAGGTCATTCCAGAGTTCATGTTCTAACTGTATCCAAAGTATTATTAATCGTAAGTGCCTTAACTTGTATTTTGTATGATTTTTAAAGTTCCCCTTAATTTAATGAGTCAAATTTTGGTTTCACAAATGATAAAATACATTCTTTTAAGTCATCTTTTTTAGCTGTTAGAAATGTTTACCTCTTGTTACATTTGTGACCTTTTTCTGAATCCTAGAAATGTTTTTTTTCTTTTTAGAAAATTTTAATGGATTTTTTTTGAAACGTAAAATTAGTTCCATGCTGTTTATTCTCTAAACACAGCTTTAGATCATAGTCTTGAATACTCAAGACTGAATTTCTGAGTACTTCATTCTATTGCTGTCATCTCATATTATTCTGAACAGACTTTTACATTTTATTTTGGCAGATTATTTAAATTTTTGTATCATAAAAGCTTTCATTATATCTCTGGATTATATTTCATGAAGCTAAGAAGGTCTTTGTTTTCTTCGTGAAGTGATGTAGAATGCTTTCCTCCATGTACACTGTTTATAATGTATAACCTGGATAATGTGTGACATCTTACTATACAGACATGTGGTATCCCATGTGGACCTGGTGTAAATATTTGGCATTGGCTTTTGTCTTTATTATCCTGAATAGCTAAGTAATATTAAAAAAAATTTGCTACTACACTGGCTTCCTACCTTTCTATATTTTTGAACAAGTGTGACACCACAGGTGACTCAAATCTTTCCTACTAATTGAAGTATGTATTGCCATTACTTACTTCTCACAATTAAATCAGTTCTTTAACTGAAAGATTTTTTCTGTCCTTAAAATGCAGCATTTGGATTTCCTTAAGAGCTCCTAGTGTGGAGCTTGGCTGAAATCCATTTTAAATCAAAGTACACAATCTTATTCTGACCAGTTTGTTTACTTCTTTAGGAAATTTCTAAGGTTAAAACTAAGACTCTTTTAGAAGCTAGTGACTATCTAGTGATACAACGTTATGCTTGGTTTCCTTTGGATATTTTAAATGAATCACATTCACTGTGGGTAAATTGCTAGTACTGCTTTTTTTAATTAATTCTGTGTTTCCTTGTAGTGGCTTCTGAATTTGAAGTACATCGAACAGTATGCTCCACGTAAATCATGGAACCAAAATTAAGCAGTCTTAAATTACTTAATGGTGAACATAGGTTCAAATAATTATTTTCCTGTGGCCTTCTGTTGGCTTTCTGCTATGTTTCTCTTGTGATCCTGTCTCAGTCTTTTACAGTCTGACACTCTTCCCAGTTTATCTCAGGGAATATACTTGTGATTCAGAGAATTCTTTGGTTTTGAACTTTTTATGCTGTTGAAATCTCATTGTAGTCAGACAAAAATTAGTTTTATATTACTTGCTTCATTATCAAGAATATCTCAGTTTATTTCATTATGGATAAAATATGCCTCTTCTAATGTTGTAGTCCTAGTCTGATCAGTGTGGCACTTGTGTGAGTGAGGGCAAACTTTTCGTTGATTTTGTTTTGACTATTATGGTTATGTGTGTGATGATGAATTGAAGTCATGCTTTACAGTAAATTTCTATTT
>NC_072053.1:44526943-44559443 GCF_027791375.1 Indicator indicator
CTCAAATGTCTAGTCAGGGCTGAATTTTAAAAAGGAAAAATCGGAATTAGCTGAAGGAAAAAAGGGAAGTATTTCAATAGAAATATCTGAAAATCAAAACTTGAGCTGCCACATTTTGAATATAAGACTTTGCTTTCCAAAGCAGTCTCATTACTCTTTAGTAGGCTCAGCCACACATCAGTGTTGATCATCCTCGGGGTACGTGTGAGTGCATTATCGCATTGTACCAGAGTTAAAGAGGAATTCATGCCCTTTTGGTACAGCATATTTGCTCCAATATGTGGATGTCTCTCTTAATTGCTGAGAGCAATAGAAATATTAATATTTTTATCACTTGTAATATTAGAGGGCAGCATGACGGCACAAGAAGGAGCTTATGTCCTGACAGCATTTAGGTCTTTCCAGCTTTGAAATTCAATGTAAAATCATGAGAAAAAGAAATTTAATCATGACTCCTAGAAAACTTTTCCATCTTGGTACTGCAAACTCTTGACAAGTGAGTATATTTTTCCCTAAAGAAACATATTCATTAATTTCAGATCAATTATTTCATGATTCAGGAAGTAAATGTTAAGTAAATTCTGAGGTTCACAGTTAATTCCTAAGGGTCTTACAAGCATTTATGTTTTCCTGTCTTTCCTTTTGGTCTGTGTTGGTTGTTGGTTGAGTGGGGTTTTTTGGGTTTTTTTGTTGGTGGTTTATTGTGGGGTTTTGGGTTCTTTTTTTGTGTGGTTTGTTTTTTGTTTGTTTTGGTTTGGGCTGGGTTTTTTTTAATGACATGGAATCTTGAGTTTTCTCTATGATTTCTTTCTTTGCTTCACCCTCTTCCCTTTCTTCCTTTTCTTCTTTCCTTTCTCTCTTCCTCTCTTCCCCTCTATTTTTTTAACATAAATATTTCCATTTCATTTTTGCTGCCTCCACTGAGGTTTAGTGTTTCAATCCTTTATGTGGCCTCTTGTTAAAATAAGCACATACACAGCTCCATGAGGTAACTGAGGAAGATGCCAAACCCTCAGAATAGTAGAAGTCTTCATTTTGAATAAGCCTCGTAATTGTGGATGTTAATCTGAAATTAGACAAATCTTTAGAAAACTTGCCTCTCTTCCCTGAAGTTCCTCTTGGTCAGAGAGTGTCATCTTCCTGTTGCAACCTATGGCACTGTCATAACGCTCTGACCTTCAGAGGAAACTGAGCCATCCTATGGTGACAAGTCTGATAAAATATATGCTTGTATGATAAAGTGTTCTAGCTCAGACTTTCAGAGATTCTAAATCCAGTCTACATTAGGTTTGGTGTTAGATGTTGTAACCTGTACAGAGAGCCAACTGGGTGAATATCTGAAGCTTAAAGTCAGCTTGCTAAAGCAAGAAAAAATAGCTGATATGTGCTTCTTCAGTATGTTACTTGCTTCTTTGTAGCATACAGTGGCTCACCTGAAGAGCTTTGTCAGCCATCTGTTGGATATTTTTTCTTGAAGCTGATGAGTATAGCCCAGCCCGCACACAGCTTTCACATCTAACTGCTTAGAAAGCACTTGCTGTGCAATGGGGTTTAACATGGATAACAATTTTACTTTACTGTCTTTTCTGTGCACCTCTGTGGGCTTTGACTCCACCAGAAGTTTTTGCTACACAGAAGGTAAACCCAAAGCCCTTGAACGCAAGATGCACTTTTGAACTCGTGCTGTGGGGTGGGTTCTGAACTCTGGAAAGTGATTTCACCCATCCTGCATCTGACCAAGTCCTAGCCTTGAAAAACCTTTCTGGCTCAATTAGGTGACAAGTCTGAGGCTGATCCAGCTTGGACCTGCTCTGTGTTGGATCACCCATGCCTAGTGTTTACATCAGCATGGCAGGTTTTAAGTGTAACACAAGGGTGTTGTAACTTGGGTCTGCGAGAGCAAGAAAGAAAGCTCTTGTATTAAATCACTCTTCTGGTGTATATTTTCAAATGGGTAATTGGAGTGAGAGATAGGACTGATCTGAGTTTTATGAGGCACTGTTATGAAATGTTATAGGGAGCACAGTGTGCAGTGAGTTGAAGTGGTGTGGTGTCAGCTCCATCCTTTGCCAGCAAGCCTTCCCCCCAGGCTGGCTGTTGCTGTTTTAGGAGAACAAATGAGTTCATTTGGCACATTTCTCTTGAGATTCAACTTCCAGCTTTGGAAATAGCAGTTTAGCTCCTAAAGTCCTGAGATGCTGTTTATTATTTCTTCCCTGCTTTGCTGCAGACTAGAAGATGTGTATTTCTTGGTTAAGTTTTAAGCGATTGCATATATAGGTTTGCTTCAGGGCAGAAAGTAACCCATGGGACTATGGAGATGGCACTAGCAGTAATTTTATCCTTTAGGGATCACTTGATGAGTGGAGCTAATTATGTCATTATATGCAAATTTGTACAACACTGAGATTACAGATACGTTTTCAGGACAACAGAGTTCAGTGTGACGCTTTGTCCTTATTACTTGTGCAAAAACTGTATCAGGACATATACAGGTAGGAAGGGATCAGGAATTATTTCCTCCTCCTTTGCTTTCCTGTTCCTTTAGTAGTGAGCCTGTCTTGCATGACTGTGCCATTAAAAGATGACAACAAGGACTAACAAAGAAAATTTTTATGTATGTCCTTGGAAACTGAGCTAGCTATATGTGCATCAGATGTATTCTTTCAGAGTAAAGAAAAACTGTCTACCTACTGCTGTTTCACTTGTCTATCTTCACAGAAGCAGAATAAGTGTTAAAAACTGCAAGAGGATCTCTGTGAGATTTCTTCTCTCCTTCTCACCAAGGCATCTTCCTCTGTGTCTTCAGAGGAAGATGATTTTGGATCCTAAAGAAAAAAAGTAAATTAAAAACTACCCAGAAGGAAATTTGGACTTTTTTATTTATTGCTTTTTAAGAGACTGAAAAGAAAACAAAATAGGTACTGAGATGTTTATCTACACTAAGACCTGATCATAAAGTAAATATCCAAAGTATGGTATATAGCCTCACATATGTGTACTTCTGTGCCAGTACCTTTGTTGGAGCATGGAGTTCCTCAGATCAAAGGTTTCCTGTGCCAGAGATTTTGCATAGGAAATATTCTCTTCATCCCCTCATAGGCTTTTTGCCTGGTATTGCAAGTGCAAAGAAGGCAAAAATTTCTCAGATAATTTCCAAGACTGTGGAACCCTGGGTCAAGTGGGCTAGTACTGTTCATTTCAGTCCTGCACCCAGCAGGAAGGAGCAACTGCCCTCCAGGGAGCAGAGGAGCCAGTGTATGAGACAGAGCCACTTCTGCCTCTCTTCTCCCAGGCAACCAGTGACAGAACAAGAGGACATCATCTCAAGCTGTGCCAGGGGAGGTTTAGGTTATATGTTAGGAAGAAATTCTTCACAGAAGGAGTGATTGCCCATTGGAATGGACTGCCCAGGGAGGTGGTGGAGTCACCATCCTTGGAAGTGTTTAAAATCAGTCTGGATGAGGAACTTAGTGCCATGGTTTATTTGATTAGATGGTGTTGGGTGATAGGTTGGACTTGATCTCGAAGGACTTGTCCAACGTGGTTAATTCTGTAATTATGTGAAGATGTCAGCTGTTCATTGCGCTACTTTTCTCTCTCAGGTTGTTTACCAGAGGACGCAGTGTTTTAGCAGTAGTTTGGACAGTTCTGTAGGCATGGTTTTGATGGAACCCTGTTGATGGAACAGCAGTTAATCATGGGAAAAATTACACCTGTAATTACTCAATCTGTGGTGAAGTCAAAAGCTCTGGCAATTTGGGCACAAGGGCATTTTCTCTCTTCATTTTCTCTTAACTTTTATGAGAATAGAACTCCCATTACTTTGGTAAGAATCCCAGATAAGCAAGTTTTTCTGGCTTGTATGGTCCTTCTACAGAGCAGGTTGGTAGCAGGTCTGATGGCTAAAGTCCTTTCTTTGTCTTTACATGGGATAGTCAGGATAATGAGAAGATAAGCTAACTACCACACTAGCTAAATGGTGTACACCCCTGACCCATCAGGTCTGACCCTGATGCAGACCCCTTGGAGAAAGAAAAATGTTGGTATTCATTCTCGTTAAATCCTTGGATATACTGTAAGACTGCCTTGGGAACCTGTGCTTCTGTGAGGTATGCAAAGTAGGCAGATGTATGCTTGAAGATGTAGAACAACTATTACAGAATCACAGACTCAATAAGGTTGGAAAAGGCCTCAAGGATCATCAAAGTCCAACCTGTCACCCAAGCCCTCATGACTAATAAACCATGGCACCAAGTGCCATGTCCAATCCCCTCTTGAATACCTCCAGGGATGGTGACTCCACCACCTCTCTGGGCAGCACATTCCAACGGCTAACAACTCTCTCTGTGAAGAACTTTCTCCTCACCTTCAGCCTAAACTTCCCCTGGTGCAGCTTGAGACTGTGTCCTCTTGTTCTGGTGGTGGCTGCCTGGGAGAAGACCACAAACCCCTCCTGGCTACAGCCTCCCTTCAGGTAGCTGTATAGAGCAATAAGGTCACCCCTGAGCCTCCTCTTCTCCAGGCTAAACAACCCCGGCTCCCTCAGCCTCTCCTCGTAGGGCTTGTGCTCGAGACCTCTCACCAGCCTCGTTGCCCTTCTCTGGACATGTTCAAGTATCTCAATGTCCTTCTTAAATTGAAGGACCCAGAACTGGACACAGTACTCAAGGTGTGGCCTGACCAGAGCTGCGTACAGGGGCACAATGACTTTCCTGTTCCTGCTGGCCACACTATTTCTGATACAGGCCAGGATGCCACTGGCCTTCTTGGCCACCTGGGCACACTGCTGGCTCATGCTCAGGCAGCTGTCAATCAGTACCCCCAGGTCCCTTTCCGTCTGGCTGCTCTCCAGCCACTCCAACCCCAGCCTGTAGCTCTGCATGGGGTTGTTGTTTTGTTATGAGGAATCCTACTGCTTCCAGGGAATTATGCCCCTCACAAGGATAAAGCTTACTTTTAAAGCTCTTTCTTCAGTGTGGTGCAGTCACTCTGGAAAAGTGGATGTGCTTTGGTCACACAGTACTGTTTGAAATTATGTGAAATTCTTGCACAGGTACATTGAACATTTCCTGTGTGCATTGCAAACTGGGTGTGTCGGAATGTTTTACTTACAATGTTTCCAAGATAATTGCTCTGAAAAATTTCAACAGCTAGTCAGGAATATAGTGGAAGTTAATTTTTTTTTTTTGGATGGTAGTTACCAGTATTAATTCAATTGGCTGTGATTTTGTTCTGCCTTGCTTTTTTTCAAAAGCCAGAGATTCCCATCTGAGCTGTAATCCAGCTGTTACCTTGAATAGAATGCAACAAAGATAGAAAACACTGTGCATATGAAATCATAGCCACATATTCATTTTGGTTGAAATTTTGAAATATATGTTTCTTAAAAAAAAAAGATGAAGTCACTGGCCTTGTCTCCTGCTGTTACACAACTGGGAGCATTTTCTTCCTGGTTCACTTTAGACAGCATTTCAGTACTTTCTGAGTATATGTTTGATCTCAATGATGAACTAACAACAAGGATTTCTCAAAGATGGTGTATGTATAACTTGGCAAGAATTCATGCAGGGCCGCACTTGAATGTATCTGAAAAGGAAGGACAAAAAGACTGTATGAGAGGAAAGAGCCACAAGGATGATTAGGGGACTTGAGCATCTCCCCTATGAAGAGAGACTGAGATCCCTGGGGCTATTTAGTCTTGAGAAGACTGAAAGGGGATCTGATCAATGTCTATAAATATCTGAGGGGTGGGTATCAGGAGGAGGGGGCCAGGCTCTTTTTGGTGGTTCACAGTGACAGGACAAGGAACAATGGGTTCAAGCTAGAACACAGAAGATTTCACCTCAACACGAGGAGAAACTTCTTTACAGTGAGGGTGACAGAACCCTGGAACAGGCTGCCCAGGAAGCTTGTGGATTCTCCTTCTCTGGAGACTTTCAAAACCCACCTGGATGCATTCCTGTGAGGACTATCCTAGGTGATCCTGCTTTGGCAGGGGGGTTGAATCTGCTGATGTCTTGAGGTCCCTTCCAAACTCTGATATACTGTGATACTGTGAAGAATAATATTTTTCATCCCAAATATCGTTTTCATAGTAGCAAAAGTGAAGAAAATGGCCTCTTAGGACCTTTGCATGTTGTCACTGACCGTTCATCATACCCCTAAACAGTGATGGTGTGATATGAACCAGATTATTTGAATTTCTTAACCAAACCCAGAAGTGCATATGATCAAGGAAATAACTGTGGTTTAAAGCCTGTATCAGTGCCTTAGTCCCAACAAGAAGTTAACTGAGTTTTTCACTGACTGTGTTGCTGTTAAAACTAGGGAACTCTTGTGTGCTTGAAAAGTATTGTTGTATCAGTGTCTTAATGTGTAGAAAGACTGGAATTCTTGAAAACTGAGAAGCATTTAAACAATACAACCTGCATTTATGCGCACTCTTTTTGCTATGAAACTGAAAAATAGTTGGATTCTGTAGGGATAACTCAGTTATAATTTTTTTTTAAATTCAATTCCAATATTTGACTAAGATTTGTTTGCTTAAGGCTGAACTCCTGTGGGTCTCAGAACATGAACAGCGGTCTTGTTATTTTTATGTTTCTCCCTCTGCGCATTCACACGTTTACACACACGCTCTTGGAAGAAACAATTCTCCCATGACAGATGCAGCTCCTGGATAGTCAGGCAGCTGTTGTGATTTAAAAAGGTGTGACAGTTGTATTTTTTTACATTCCAGATACTTTGGATTATTTCTATGTACTGTATGTTAGTGGAGAGGGTAGAAAAGACCTGTTCATCATCTTATAGTCTGAACAGAACAACTCTTTAAAAATTTCAGAAATTACTGTTAAACGTTGAAGCTGGATTGTTAAAGAAGAAAACTGGATGCTAGCTATTTTAGTCTTACTTGATTATGTCAGGTTACTTATGTTTATTTTATAAACTAGTCTTTTTCAGCTCATTTTAAAGACTTTTGCAAACATCTTCATTTGAATGTCCTATACACTGACAGTGATTTTATTTTACACATGATCCGTCTTGCTTTCTCATCCAAAAGCATTAGGCATTCCTTCTCTTTCTCATTAGACCACTCTTTGATAAATGCCCTTTCCCTGGAGCTGTTGTGTTGGATGGCAGCTGCAATATCACCGTCAGGTTAGATGTGTATTAGGGTAATGAGGATTAGAGAAAGAGCTGAATTTGATTAATGCCAGCAGATGTATTTGTTTTTAAGTAGGTCGAGGATAAGTAAATTTCTTGTGGGTAACATTTCTGCTATTGATACTGCAGGTGTTAGGGATATGTAGACAGAGCAGTATGTGCTTCCTGGGAACCTCAGGTTGACATTCACCTAGAATGGACGGAAGGGTGAAGGAAGTTCTTGTGATACCAGCAGCAGGGTGTAATGAGCTTTGACTGTCTACATTTTACTTCTTTGGCATACACAGGCATTTCAAGAAACACCAACCTGGTGTAATTAAAGCAGAGATAAGAGACTTTTTTGAAGAGGAAAGTGTTACTTAAAGGAAGCTTTAAATGGTGTTCACTTTACTCCTTTCAGCTTTAAAGGATGTACACTGTTGTGTTGCTGTTTTGTTGCCTTTCACACCCCCCCCCCCCCCCCCCCCCCCCTTAACTCTATGGTAGGAATTTCAGATCTCAGGGCTTTGCATGAGTACCATGGGAGTACCTGTTTTGCAGAACACTACAATGTTCTTGACTGTTATAATGACTGTTTAATGTAGGTTCTTCTGTTTAGTTCACTTCTATGAAAGTGGGTAGAAATTATTAATTAGTGATATAAGTTACTTTGAATTTGTGCTTCCTTAGCTAGCAATGGTACATATCCTTTGAAGCTGAAATAGACCTGCAATAGGCAATCTTCAGATTTAAAATGGCTTTTTCAGAATTGATGGAATTTCAAGATCAACCTTAACTGTGTAGCTCACTGGAGACTGTGCTTTCTTTAACATTAAATGTGGATGAACTTGAAATTAATTGTGCTTATTCCTCTTGTTAAAATACAACTTGGACCCTGCTTCAGTTTAAAATCACATGCATTCTGGGAATATACAGGTCTAATAACAGACTTTGGTGTGCAAGTAATACACACATGGCTCTGCTCTGGGTGGGAGTGCAATTTATTTCAGAAAAATTTGGACCCTTAGAACGTCTAGATGCTTATAATTTGTGATGAGGTTGTGATATTTAGTTCACATGGCTTTGCCTTGCAACCCTTTTTAATGATGTCTTTGGGCTTCCAACCAGCTGTGATGAGGACAAGAACCTGTTTGCAATTTAAAGATGTGTGTTTCTTTGTGAACTAAAAGCACAGATACACATTTTCTTTCTAGCAGACTAAAAGTGCAAAAGCACATTTTCATTTTATAAAAAAGTAAAGAGATTGAATTTAAAGGGTGGATCACGACTGGCTATATTCAGAATCTGATGATGTGTGATACTTTAATTTTTTTCATTTACCCTTGCAATTATTACGTTGAAATAAAATCCTCTTGCATTTTAATAAAGGCAAGATAAACTGAGTGTCAAATAATTGCTATACACTCATTAGGCAAAGTCAGTATCATCTCTGATTCTGAATTTATTTACCTTTTTTCCCATTAGTAGATCCAAGCCAAAATTACATCACACTAAATGTTACAATAACAGAGAAATGATTCTATTATCCATCTAAACTATCTTACAAAAAGTGTTCTGCAGCAGGAAGGGTTACATGTGTTTAAAATGTGTACAAACTCTGCACCATAAAGCAGATTGAAAATGGAGCTTGGCTGCACCACAGAATCATGTTATTTATTTTAACTGAAATCCTCCACTTGGCAAACGTTAAAATAGGGCAGCAGAATCAGAATGGGAGGGCAGCAGAACCAGAGTGGAATTGCATCAGCAGAGCTGTTCGAAGAAAGATTCTCTTCTACCTGCTTGGTTTAGCTTCATTCTCATTCACAAGATTTATCTTATTAAAAAAAAAATACAATCTCTAAATTGTTTGGTGTCCTTTTCATCCTTTTTTTTTTAATCGTTAAATTCTGAATGCCTTGAATTTGATGGAGGTTTCATTTGATGCCAGCATGCTTTGGATTAGATCATAGAATCACATAATGGTTTAGGTTGAAAGGGGCCTTTAAAGTTCATCTAGTTCCCTCTGACATGGTCAGGGACACTTTCCACTGGATTAGGTTGCTTAAAGCCCCATTCAACCTTTCTTTAAGGCCAGGCTGGATGAGGCTCTTGCCAGCCTGATCTAGGGTGAGGTGTCCCTGCCCATGGCAGGGGGGTTGGAACTAGATGATCCTTGTGGTCCCTTCAAACCCTGACTGATTCTATGATTCTATGTCCAATGATAGGGCATCCACAACTTTTATGGACAGCCTCTTCCAGTGTCTTACCACCCTCACTGTAAATAAAAAACAGTTTTCTTAATGTCAATCTAAACCTACTTTCTTTAAATATAAAGACCTTGCCCTCTATCACTATAGCCCCCAGTTAATAAATTTTAAAAACAGACAAACAAGAAAACCAAACCGATCTTAAAAGCATCCTTTATATACTGAAAGACCATAGGAGGTTCTTCAGTTTGCCCCCTAGCTCTCTCAGCCATTCTTTATAGAAGAGATATTCCAGCCCTGTGATTAATTTTGTAAATGTCTGTCAAAAGAATTGGGCTGCCTTTGTATCACAAGGCCAGATAGACTCATGCCCTGGAAGGATCCCTGAGCAGCAGTGTGAGAAATGCATCAGGTAATCCTTGTGAAATAGCAGGAAGCAGGGCAGCAGTAGCTGGGTGGACAGTCTGGTGTGTTGCTGTGTGTTGGTCCTGCACCTGACCCTTGCCAGTCGCTGAGCTCTTCCTTTCAAAAGAAATTACATTTTTGGTATGTTTGCAGAGAGGAAAATCCTTTCTTTAACTCATTCTGCCAAAACAGGCTGGCTCAGTCTTCAAATTCAAGCTTGAACTATGCCTTTATAAAAGGAATAATGGTAAGAGAGGGAGAAAAATAGAAAATGGCTCTATGTGTGTCCTGCAAATATTAGGGGTTTTTTCCTTTAAACAATAGCTCCACTGAAGGTTGGCAATTTGGCATCCAGTCAGTGTTGAGTTACTGTTAATTTACAGATTGAGTTACTGTTAATTTACTTAGTCAGTGCCTCTCAGACTACCATCAAATTTTTGGAAGGAATGTAATCATATAATTGCTCTGTAAATGTGAATAAACCAACTACTGATCCATGAGGTAATGATTCACTTCAGGGCACAGACATTTCTCTGGGTCCATGGGAACATCACTCACAATGTTTTTGTCCTTCAAATGCATAGAGGTAATGACTGTCAGAGATTGCAAATCTATACAACACTGAGATTATGGGCTTTCTGTTTTCAGGAGAACAGAGATCAGTGTGAGACGTCAGCCTTGTTACTAAGCTTAGTACAGAGACAGCTAATAAAAGAAATGGGCTTTCATTTCAGCAAATATTATACGTTGCTGTTTATTGAGTGTCAGAGATGACACTAGCAGGTGAACTGCAATTCCCTTGCAGAATTTTATAGAATGAAGCAATTTCCATATTGAAAAATTCTGTTGTTATTGATAGTCCATATAATGCACTCCTGGCTCCTTGAAACATATGGAATAGTTAATCTTTTACCTTAATAAATACCAATTAACATATTTTATATCCTAAATGAAAAGACTTAGTCCCTCTGCTCAACAGCAACAACGAACAAACCGTAGTGGAGGAGGACAAGCGCGCAGCTTACAATTTCAATAATCAATATTCATGTCACACCTGCAATAAGATACCTTATGTAAGATACAACCGGACCCGCATACCACTCATTCGCACATATCTGTTTTCAAGGAGCCAGGAGTGCATTATATGGACTATCAATAACAACAGAATTTTTCAATATGGAAATTGCTTCATTCTATAAAATTCTGCAAGGGAATTGCAGTTCACCTGCTAGTGTCATCTCTGACACTCAATAAACAGCAACGTATAATATTTGCTGAAATGAAAGCCCATTTCTTTTATTAGCTGTCTCTGTACTAAGCTTAGTAACAAGGCTGACGTCTCACACTGATCTCTGTTCTCCTGAAAACAGAAAGCCCATAATCTCAGTGTTGTATAGATTTGCAATCTCTGACAGTCATTACCTCTATGCATTTGAAGGACAAAAACATTGTGAGTGATGTTCCCATGGACCCAGAGAAATGTCTGTGCCCTGAAGTGAATCATTACCTCATGGATCAGTAGTTGGTTTATTCACATTTACAGAGCAATTATATGATTACATTCCTTCCAAAAATTTGATGGTAGTCTGAGAGGCACTGACTAAGTAAATTAACAGTAACTCAATCTGTAAATTAACAGTAACTCAACACTGACTGGATGCCAAATTGCCAACCTTCAGTGGAGCTATTGTTTAAAGGAAAAAACCCCTAATATTTGCAGGACACACATAGAGCCATTTTCTATTTTTCTCCCTCTCTTACCATTATTCCTTTTATAAAGGCATAGTTCAAGCTTGAATTTGAAGACTGAGCCAGCCTGTTTTGGCAGAATGAGTTAAAGAAAGGATTTTCCTCTCTGCAAACATACCAAAAATGTAATTTCTTTTGAAAGGAAGAGCTCAGCGACTGGCAAGGGTCAGGTGCAGGACCAACACACAGCAACACACCAGACTGTCCACCCAGCTACTGCTGCCCTGCTTCCTGCTATTTCACAAGGATTACCTGATGCATTTCTCACACTGCTGCTCAGGGATCCTTCCAGGGCATGAGTCTATCTGGCCTTGTGATACAAAGGCAGCCCAATTCTTTTGACAGACATTTACAAAATTAATCACAGGGCTGGAATATCTCTTCTATAAAGAATGGCTGAGAGAGCTAGGGGGCAAACTGAAGAACCTCCTATGGTCTTTCAGTATATAAAGGATGCTTTTAAGATCGGTTTGGTTTTCTTGTTTGTCTGTTTTTAAAATTTATTAACTGGGGGCTATAGTGATAGAGGGCAAGGTCTTTATATTTAAAGAAAGTAGGTTTAGATTGACATTAAGAAAACTGTTTTTTATTTACAGTGAGGGTGGTAAGACACTGGAAGAGGCTGTCCATAAAAGTTGTGGATGCCCTATCATTGGACATAGAATCATAGAATCAGTCAGGGTTTGAAGGGACCACAAGGATCATCTAGTTCCAACCCCCCTGCCATGGGCAGGGACACCTCACCCTAGATCAGGCTGGCAAGAGCCTCATCCAGCCTGGCCTTAAAGAAAGGTTGAATGGGGCTTTAAGCAACCTAATCCAGTGGAAAGTGTCCCTGACCATGTCAGAGGGAACTAGATGAACTTTAAAGGCCCCTTTCAACCTAAACCATTATGTGATTCTATGATCTAATCCAAAGCATGCTGGCATCAAATGAAACCTCCATCAAATTCAAGGCATTCAGAATTTAACGATTAAAAAAAAAAGGATGAAAAGGACACCAAACAATTTAGAGATTGTATTTTTTTTTTAATAAGATAAATCTTGTGAATGAGAATGAAGCTAAACCAAGCAGGTAGAAGAGAATCTTTCTTCGAACAGCTCTGCTGATGCAATTCCACTCTGGTTCTGCTGCCCTCCCATTCTGATTCTGCTGCCCTATTTTAACGTTTGCCAAGTGGAGGATTTCAGTTAAAATAAATAACATGATTCTGTGGTGCAGCCAAGCTCCATTTTCAATCTGCTTTATGGTGCAGAGTTTGTACACATTTTAAACACATGTAACCCTTCCTGCTGCAGAACACTTTTTGTAAGATAGTTTAGATGGATAATAGAATCATTTCTCTGTTATTGTAACATTTAGTGTGATGTAATTTTGGCTTGGATCTACTAATGGGAAAAAAGGTAAATAAATTCAGAATCAGAGATGATACTGACTTTGCCTAATGAGTGTATAGCAATTATTTGACACTCAGTTTATCTTGCCTTTATTAAAATGCAAGAGGATTTTATTTCAACGTAATAATTGCAAGGGTAAATGAAAAAAATTAAAGTATCACACATCATCAGATTCTGAATATAGCCAGTCGTGATCCACCCTTTAAATTCAATCTCTTTACTTTTTTATAAAATGAAAATGTGCTTTTGCACTTTTAGTCTGCTAGAAAGAAAATGTGTATCTGTGCTTTTAGTTCACAAAGAAACACACATCTTTAAATTGCAAACAGGTTCTTGTCCTCATCACAGCTGGTTGGAAGCCCAAAGACATCATTAAAAAGGGTTGCAAGGCAAAGCCATGTGAACTAAATATCACAACCTCATCACAAATTATAAGCATCTAGACGTTCTAAGGGTCCAAATTTTTCTGAAATAAATTGCACTCCCACCCAGAGCAGAGCCATGTGTGTATTACTTGCACACCAAAGTCTGTTATTAGACCTGTATATTCCCAGAATGCATGTGATTTTAAACTGAAGCAGGGTCCAAGTTGTATTTTAACAAGAGGAATAAGCACAATTAATTTCAAGTTCATCCACATTTAATGTTAAAGAAAGCACAGTCTCCAGTGAGCTACACAGTTAAGGTTGATCTTGAAATTCCATCAATTCTGAAAAAGCCATTTTAAATCTGAAGATTGCCTATTGCAGGTCTATTTCAGCTTCAAAGGATATGTACCATTGCTAGCTAAGGAAGCACAAATTCAAAGTAACTTATATCACTAATTAATAATTTCTACCCACTTTCATAGAAGTGAACTAAACAGAAGAACCTACATTAAACAGTCATTATAACAGTCAAGAACATTGTAGTGTTCTGCAAAACAGGTACTCCCATGGTACTCATGCAAAGCCCTGAGATCTGAAATTCCTACCATAGAGTTAAGGGGGGGGGGGGGGGGGGGGGGGGGTGTGAAAGGCAACAAAACAGCAACACAACAGTGTACATCCTTTAAAGCTGAAAGGAGTAAAGTGAACACCATTTAAAGCTTCCTTTAAGTAACACTTTCCTCTTCAAAAAAGTCTCTTATCTCTGCTTTAATTACACCAGGTTGGTGTTTCTTGAAATGCCTGTGTATGCCAAAGAAGTAAAATGTAGACAGTCAAAGCTCATTACACCCTGCTGCTGGTATCACAAGAACTTCCTTCACCCTTCCGTCCATTCTAGGTGAATGTCAACCTGAGGTTCCCAGGAAGCACATACTGCTCTGTCTACATATCCCTAACACCTGCAGTATCAATAGCAGAAATGTTACCCACAAGAAATTTACTTATCCTCGACCTACTTAAAAACAAATACATCTGCTGGCATTAATCAAATTCAGCTCTTTCTCTAATCCTCATTACCCTAATACACATCTAACCTGACGGTGATATTGCAGCTGCCATCCAACACAACAGCTCCAGGGAAAGGGCATTTATCAAAGAGTGGTCTAATGAGAAAGAGAAGGAATGCCTAATGCTTTTGGATGAGAAAGCAAGACGGATCATGTGTAAAATAAAATCACTGTCAGTGTATAGGACATTCAAATGAAGATGTTTGCAAAAGTCTTTAAAATGAGCTGAAAAAGACTAGTTTATAAAATAAACATAAGTAACCTGACATAATCAAGTAAGACTAAAATAGCTAGCATCCAGTTTTCTTCTTTAACAATCCAGCTTCAACGTTTAACAGTAATTTCTGAAATTTTTAAAGAGTTGTTCTGTTCAGACTATAAGATGATGAACAGGTCTTTTCTACCCTCTCCACTAACATACAGTACATAGAAATAATCCAAAGTATCTGGAATGTAAAAAAATACAACTGTCACACCTTTTTAAATCACAACAGCTGCCTGACTATCCAGGAGCTGCATCTGTCATGGGAGAATTGTTTCTTCCAAGAGCGTGTGTGTAAACGTGTGAATGCGCAGAGGGAGAAACATAAAAATAACAAGACCGCTGTTCATGTTCTGAGACCCACAGGAGTTCAGCCTTAAGCAAACAAATCTTAGTCAAATATTGGAATTGAATTTAAAAAAAAATTATAACTGAGTTATCCCTACAGAATCCAACTATTTTTCAGTTTCATAGCAAAAAGAGTGCGCATAAATGCAGGTTGTATTGTTTAAATGCTTCTCAGTTTTCAAGAATTCCAGTCTTTCTACACATTAAGACACTGATACAACAATACTTTTCAAGCACACAAGAGTTCCCTAGTTTTAACAGCAACACAGTCAGTGAAAAACTCAGTTAACTTCTTGTTGGGACTAAGGCACTGATACAGGCTTTAAACCACAGTTATTTCCTTGATCATATGCACTTCTGGGTTTGGTTAAGAAATTCAAATAATCTGGTTCATATCACACCATCACTGTTTAGGGGTATGATGAACGGTCAGTGACAACATGCAAAGGTCCTAAGAGGCCATTTTCTTCACTTTTGCTACTATGAAAACGATATTTGGGATGAAAAATATTATTCTTCACAGTATCACAGTATATCAGAGTTTGGAAGGGACCTCAAGACATCAGCAGATTCAACCCCCCTGCCAAAGCAGGATCACCTAGGATAGTCCTCACAGGAATGCATCCAGGTGGGTTTTGAAAGTCTCCAGAGAAGGAGAATCCACAAGCTTCCTGGGCAGCCTGTTCCAGGGTTCTGTCACCCTCACTGTAAAGAAGTTTCTCCTCGTGTTGAGGTGAAATCTTCTGTGTTCTAGCTTGAACCCATTGTTCCTTGTCCTGTCACTGTGAACCACCAAAAAGAGCCTGGCCCCCTCCTCCTGATACCCACCCCTCAGATATTTATAGACATTGATCAGATCCCCTTTCAGTCTTCTCAAGACTAAATAGCCCCAGGGATCTCAGTCTCTCTTCATAGGGGAGATGCTCAAGTCCCCTAATCATCCTTGTGGCTCTTTCCTCTCATACAGTCTTTTTGTCCTTCCTTTTCAGATACATTCAAGTGCGGCCCTGCATGAATTCTTGCCAAGTTATACATACACCATCTTTGAGAAATCCTTGTTGTTAGTTCATCATTGAGATCAAACATATACTCAGAAAGTACTGAAATGCTGTCTAAAGTGAACCAGGAAGAAAATGCTCCCAGTTGTGTAACAGCAGGAGACAAGGCCAGTGACTTCATCTTTTTTTTTTAAGAAACATATATTTCAAAATTTCAACCAAAATGAATATGTGGCTATGATTTCATATGCACAGTGTTTTCTATCTTTGTTGCATTCTATTCAAGGTAACAGCTGGATTACAGCTCAGATGGGAATCTCTGGCTTTTGAAAAAAAGCAAGGCAGAACAAAATCACAGCCAATTGAATTAATACTGGTAACTACCATCCAAAAAAAAAAAATTAACTTCCACTATATTCCTGACTAGCTGTTGAAATTTTTCAGAGCAATTATCTTGGAAACATTGTAAGTAAAACATTCCGACACACCCAGTTTGCAATGCACACAGGAAATGTTCAATGTACCTGTGCAAGAATTTCACATAATTTCAAACAGTACTGTGTGACCAAAGCACATCCACTTTTCCAGAGTGACTGCACCACACTGAAGAAAGAGCTTTAAAAGTAAGCTTTATCCTTGTGAGGGGCATAATTCCCTGGAAGCAGTAGGATTCCTCATAACAAAACAACAACCCCATGCAGAGCTACAGGCTGGGGTTGGAGTGGCTGGAGAGCAGCCAGACGGAAAGGGACCTGGGGGTACTGATTGACAGCTGCCTGAGCATGAGCCAGCAGTGTGCCCAGGTGGCCAAGAAGGCCAGTGGCATCCTGGCCTGTATCAGAAATAGTGTGGCCAGCAGGAACAGGAAAGTCATTGTGCCCCTGTACGCAGCTCTGGTCAGGCCACACCTTGAGTACTGTGTCCAGTTCTGGGTCCTTCAATTTAAGAAGGACATTGAGATACTTGAACATGTCCAGAGAAGGGCAACGAGGCTGGTGAGAGGTCTCGAGCACAAGCCCTACGAGGAGAGGCTGAGGGAGCCGGGGTTGTTTAGCCTGGAGAAGAGGAGGCTCAGGGGTGACCTTATTGCTCTATACAGCTACCTGAAGGGAGGCTGTAGCCAGGAGGGGTTTGTGGTCTTCTCCCAGGCAGCCACCACCAGAACAAGAGGACACAGTCTCAAGCTGCACCAGGGGAAGTTTAGGCTGAAGGTGAGGAGAAAGTTCTTCACAGAGAGAGTTGTTAGCCGTTGGAATGTGCTGCCCAGAGAGGTGGTGGAGTCACCATCCCTGGAGGTATTCAAGAGGGGATTGGACATGGCACTTGGTGCCATGGTTTATTAGTCATGAGGGCTTGGGTGACAGGTTGGACTTTGATGATCCTTGAGGCCTTTTCCAACCTTATTGAGTCTGTGATTCTGTAATAGTTGTTCTACATCTTCAAGCATACATCTGCCTACTTTGCATACCTCACAGAAGCACAGGTTCCCAAGGCAGTCTTACAGTATATCCAAGGATTTAACGAGAATGAATACCAACATTTTTCTTTCTCCAAGGGGTCTGCATCAGGGTCAGACCTGATGGGTCAGGGGTGTACACCATTTAGCTAGTGTGGTAGTTAGCTTATCTTCTCATTATCCTGACTATCCCATGTAAAGACAAAGAAAGGACTTTAGCCATCAGACCTGCTACCAACCTGCTCTGTAGAAGGACCATACAAGCCAGAAAAACTTGCTTATCTGGGATTCTTACCAAAGTAATGGGAGTTCTATTCTCATAAAAGTTAAGAGAAAATGAAGAGAGAAAATGCCCTTGTGCCCAAATTGCCAGAGCTTTTGACTTCACCACAGATTGAGTAATTACAGGTGTAATTTTTCCCATGATTAACTGCTGTTCCATCAACAGGGTTCCATCAAAACCATGCCTACAGAACTGTCCAAACTACTGCTAAAACACTGCGTCCTCTGGTAAACAACCTGAGAGAGAAAAGTAGCGCAATGAACAGCTGACATCTTCACATAATTACAGAATTAACCACGTTGGACAAGTCCTTCGAGATCAAGTCCAACCTATCACCCAACACCATCTAATCAAATAAACCATGGCACTAAGTTCCTCATCCAGACTGATTTTAAACACTTCCAAGGATGGTGACTCCACCACCTCCCTGGGCAGTCCATTCCAATGGGCAATCACTCCTTCTGTGAAGAATTTCTTCCTAACATATAACCTAAACCTCCCCTGGCACAGCTTGAGATGATGTCCTCTTGTTCTGTCACTGGTTGCCTGGGAGAAGAGAGGCAGAAGTGGCTCTGTCTCATACACTGGCTCCTCTGCTCCCTGGAGGGCAGTTGCTCCTTCCTGCTGGGTGCAGGACTGAAATGAACAGTACTAGCCCACTTGACCCAGGGTTCCACAGTCTTGGAAATTATCTGAGAAATTTTTGCCTTCTTTGCACTTGCAATACCAGGCAAAAAGCCTATGAGGGGATGAAGAGAATATTTCCTATGCAAAATCTCTGGCACAGGAAACCTTTGATCTGAGGAACTCCATGCTCCAACAAAGGTACTGGCACAGAAGTACACATATGTGAGGCTATATACCATACTTTGGATATTTACTTTATGATCAGGTCTTAGTGTAGATAAACATCTCAGTACCTATTTTGTTTTCTTTTCAGTCTCTTAAAAAGCAATAAATAAAAAAGTCCAAATTTCCTTCTGGGTAGTTTTTAATTTACTTTTTTTCTTTAGGATCCAAAATCATCTTCCTCTGAAGACACAGAGGAAGATGCCTTGGTGAGAAGGAGAGAAGAAATCTCACAGAGATCCTCTTGCAGTTTTTAACACTTATTCTGCTTCTGTGAAGATAGACAAGTGAAACAGCAGTAGGTAGACAGTTTTTCTTTACTCTGAAAGAATACATCTGATGCACATATAGCTAGCTCAGTTTCCAAGGACATACATAAAAATTTTCTTTGTTAGTCCTTGTTGTCATCTTTTAATGGCACAGTCATGCAAGACAGGCTCACTACTAAAGGAACAGGAAAGCAAAGGAGGAGGAAATAATTCCTGATCCCTTCCTACCTGTATATGTCCTGATACAGTTTTTGCACAAGTAATAAGGACAAAGCGTCACACTGAACTCTGTTGTCCTGAAAACGTATCTGTAATCTCAGTGTTGTACAAATTTGCATATAATGACATAATTAGCTCCACTCATCAAGTGATCCCTAAAGGATAAAATTACTGCTAGTGCCATCTCCATAGTCCCATGGGTTACTTTCTGCCCTGAAGCAAACCTATATATGCAATCGCTTAAAACTTAACCAAGAAATACACATCTTCTAGTCTGCAGCAAAGCAGGGAAGAAATAATAAACAGCATCTCAGGACTTTAGGAGCTAAACTGCTATTTCCAAAGCTGGAAGTTGAATCTCAAGAGAAATGTGCCAAATGAACTCATTTGTTCTCCTAAAACAGCAACAGCCAGCCTGGGGGGAAGGCTTGCTGGCAAAGGATGGAGCTGACACCACACCACTTCAACTCACTGCACACTGTGCTCCCTATAACATTTCATAACAGTGCCTCATAAAACTCAGATCAGTCCTATCTCTCACTCCAATTACCCATTTGAAAATATACACCAGAAGAGTGATTTAATACAAGAGCTTTCTTTCTTGCTCTCGCAGACCCAAGTTACAACACCCTTGTGTTACACTTAAAACCTGCCATGCTGATGTAAACACTAGGCATGGGTGATCCAACACAGAGCAGGTCCAAGCTGGATCAGCCTCAGACTTGTCACCTAATTGAGCCAGAAAGGTTTTTCAAGGCTAGGACTTGGTCAGATGCAGGATGGGTGAAATCACTTTCCAGAGTTCAGAACCCACCCCACAGCACGAGTTCAAAAGTGCATCTTGCGTTCAAGGGCTTTGGGTTTACCTTCTGTGTAGCAAAAACTTCTGGTGGAGTCAAAGCCCACAGAGGTGCACAGAAAAGACAGTAAAGTAAAATTGTTATCCATGTTAAACCCCATTGCACAGCAAGTGCTTTCTAAGCAGTTAGATGTGAAAGCTGTGTGCGGGCTGGGCTATACTCATCAGCTTCAAGAAAAAATATCCAACAGATGGCTGACAAAGCTCTTCAGGTGAGCCACTGTATGCTACAAAGAAGCAAGTAACATACTGAAGAAGCACATATCAGCTATTTTTTCTTGCTTTAGCAAGCTGACTTTAAGCTTCAGATATTCACCCAGTTGGCTCTCTGTACAGGTTACAACATCTAACACCAAACCTAATGTAGACTGGATTTAGAATCTCTGAAAGTCTGAGCTAGAACACTTTATCATACAAGCATATATTTTATCAGACTTGTCACCATAGGATGGCTCAGTTTCCTCTGAAGGTCAGAGCGTTATGACAGTGCCATAGGTTGCAACAGGAAGATGACACTCTCTGACCAAGAGGAACTTCAGGGAAGAGAGGCAAGTTTTCTAAAGATTTGTCTAATTTCAGATTAACATCCACAATTACGAGGCTTATTCAAAATGAAGACTTCTACTATTCTGAGGGTTTGGCATCTTCCTCAGTTACCTCATGGAGCTGTGTATGTGCTTATTTTAACAAGAGGCCACATAAAGGATTGAAACACTAAACCTCAGTGGAGGCAGCAAAAATGAAATGGAAATATTTATGTTAAAAAAATAGAGGGGAAGAGAGGAAGAGAGAAAGGAAAGAAGAAAAGGAAGAAAGGGAAGAGGGTGAAGCAAAGAAAGAAATCATAGAGAAAACTCAAGATTCCATGTCATTAAAAAAAACCCAGCCCAAACCAAAACAAACAAAAAACAAACCACACAAAAAAAGAACCCAAAACCCCACAATAAACCACCAACAAAAAAACCCAAAAAACCCCACTCAACCAACAACCAACACAGACCAAAAGGAAAGACAGGAAAACATAAATGCTTGTAAGACCCTTAGGAATTAACTGTGAACCTCAGAATTTACTTAACATTTACTTCCTGAATCATGAAATAATTGATCTGAAATTAATGAATATGTTTCTTTAGGGAAAAATATACTCACTTGTCAAGAGTTTGCAGTACCAAGATGGAAAAGTTTTCTAGGAGTCATGATTAAATTTCTTTTTCTCATGATTTTACATTGAATTTCAAAGCTGGAAAGACCTAAATGCTGTCAGGACATAAGCTCCTTCTTGTGCCGTCATGCTGCCCTCTAATATTACAAGTGATAAAAATATTAATATTTCTATTGCTCTCAGCAATTAAGAGAGACATCCACATATTGGAGCAAATATGCTGTACCAAAAGGGCATGAATTCCTCTTTAACTCTGGTACAATGCGATAATGCACTCACACGTACCCCGAGGATGATCAACACTGATGTGTGGCTGAGCCTACTAAAGAGTAATGAGACTGCTTTGGAAAGCAAAGTCTTATATTCAAAATGTGGCAGCTCAAGTTTTGATTTTCAGATATTTCTATTGAAATACTTCCCTTTTTTCCTTCAGCTAATTCCGATTTTTCCTTTTTAAAATTCAGCCCTGACTAGACATTTGAGGAATATATTGATGATACCACAGTAACTTGAAAATACCCCATTATGTTTTTCAAAAGTGACAGAAATTATGAAAATGTGATATCCAAAACACATTTACAATCCATCCCTATATCAAAATTAAATAAGCACAACAAACCTGGGGTTTTAAGGGCAATTATATTTGCCCTCAAAAGCAGAAGCTTTTAAACAGTTCAAGCTGAAAGAAATATGACCAGTAAATCATAATATGATGCCAGCACCAGTGTGGGAGGAGACCTTATGGTTTTCTTTATTTTCTTTCATTCCTAGGTCTGTTGATATGGTGTATTGTCCAGATCTTGCACCAAATTCAACCAGGGACTGAGATTATATCTAACAAAGCTAGAAGGAAATATTCAACACCATTACACTACAATCATATGGAAACAGAGTTTTATGGGAGAGTTTGAATTTATTGTAAGTTATATATAATTTCCTGTCTCATTTCTTGAGCGCTCTTGGAATTTATTTCAGGATGTCTTTTGTTATCACACACCCCCTTCCCTCTGCTCTGATGCCCTCTCTGCTGAGCTTGATCAGCAAGTATATATGAATTTGATGGGTGGACTCTTTGGTGAATAAAGTATTGGTCACATCCAGATGGTAGTGACCAATGGCTCAACATCCAGATGGAGATGGGTGACAAGTGGTGTCCCTCAGGGTTTGTACTGGGACTAGTGCTGTTTAATACCTTCATCAGTCATACAGAAAGTGGGATCTAGTGCACCCTCAGCAGGTTTGTAGATGACACCCAGTTGAGGGGTGTGGCTAATATACCAGAAGGACAGGATGTCATCCAGAGGGACCTGACAAGCTGGATAAGTGGGCCCCGGTGAACCTCATGATGTTCAACAAGGTCAAGTGCAATGTCCTGCACCTGTGTTGGGATAATCCTCATTACTGGGGAAATGGGGGATGATGTAATAGAGAGCAACCCTGCAGAAAAAGACAGGAGCCAACAAGGTCAACTTGCAGCCTGAAAGGCAAATCATGTCCTGGGATACACCAAAAGAAGGGTGATCAGCAAATTGAGGGAACTGATTCTGCTACTCTACTCTGGTGAGACCTGACCTGGAGTACTGTCTCCAGCCTTGGGGTCCTCAACATGAGAAGGACGTGGACCTAATGGAGTTGGTCTAGAGGAGTGCCACAAAAATGATCAGAGGGCTGGAGCACCTCTCCTACAAAGTCAGGCTGAAAGAATTGTGGTTGTTCAGTCTGGAGAAGAAAAGGCTCCCGGCACATCTTACAATGGCCCTCCAGTTCCTGAAACAGACCTACAAGAAAGCTAGGAAAGGACTATGTACAAAGGCGTATAGCACTAGGACAAAGAAGCAATTGTTTTAAACTAGAGAAGGGTAGACTTAAACTGGACATTAGGAAGAAGTTCTTTACTATGACAGTGGTGGATCACTGGAACAGGTTACGCAGGGAGGTGGTGGAGGCCCTATGCCTGGAGACATTCAAAGTCAGACTTGATAAGGCTCTGAGTAATCTGATCCAATTAAAGATGTCCCTACTTATTGCTGGGGTGTTGGACTAGATAATCTTTAAAGGTCCCTTCTAACTGAATGCACTCTGTAATTACAAGTTCCTGGAAGAGACAGAAACCCAGCGCAGCCACCAAAGGGTTAAAGCTTTGGAAAAAATTCCATAAAGTCATTGAAGACAAAAATGGAAACAATGTGAAAATTAATGTACTGCAGAATCAGTGAACATACCTCTTATTTCTTTCCACAATTAGAAGAAGAGTGTTCATACAAGGAGTGTGCAAATAATTCACAGCTGGCAAAGCTATTAGGATTTCTACGTATACTTTCCTTGGAAGCAGATGAAATCTCAAAGACACATAGCTTTTCCTTCCCCAGTCACTTACCTATATTACCTTCTAATCTTACCACACCTTTGTGTACTTTTATAAGAAATTTGGAAAAGTTCAGTTCTGGCAGAGGGAAAAAACCCACCCATATGTGAAATGAAATTCTAGTCAGGGTACTTAGGGGGAAAAAAAACAAAGAACAAACAACAACCAAACAAAAAACCAAACCCCACAAAACAACACAACAACAACAACAAAACAATAAACCCCCCCCCCAAAACCCCAACAAACAAAAACCAAACAAAAAACATCCAAACCAAAACAAAAAACCAAAACACACCTGGAAATGTACCTAGATTTGTTAAACTCTGATATGGTAATGTCTCACTATCAGTGAATCAGAGACATGGGCCTGGCCTACAGTAATCAATGTGCATAGTCAGTGCAGAAAGTATTATCAGCTGGCCACACAAAGGTTTCACAACACGGTATTAGTGACCAAGGCTTTTGGGAAGTATTTTAATTGCTCCTCTGTGTGATATCTAAATACCGTATGTAAAACCTCAAAATAAAAACAGTTATTAAATAAAAAGACTTCACTATGAAGTCCAAGCAGATGGAATTTACTATAGCTCTACTGCAGTTAACAGAGGTAAATCAGCTTGCATAGATGAGAAGCTTGCTCTAGATGAGAAGCTTGCTCTCAAGTCTCAGCTAGTACTATGCTTGTAAGTCAAACATTCGCAGAATTTGTAATAAAAAGAAAATAATTAATTATAAAATTGACATAATTTGTAATGTAGTAGAATATAATATGCAATAGATAATAATATTTGTATTAATAGTATTCTGAGAATGGTATTTGTCACTTCCAAAAAGAAGGCAAAAAAACTAAAGGCTGATGACTCTTTTAAGTCCACCTCTGGAAGAGGCTTCACAGATAGATTAAACACTGCATACAATTACCTTGAAAGACAAGTTAAACACTTGAGAATGGTATCTTTAAAATCATGATACTAACTTTTAAATCTTTCTAGTATGTATTATTCTCTAAAAGTCAATCCTCTCTCTCCCTAATTTTAGCTGACTAAAAAATTGAAAAAATGAATACATACAGAGTCTTAGTATGCATGAGAGCAAAACTCAAATCTATAATAAAATGTTTCACACTTCCTGAAATAAGGACACCTAACCGATCGGGTTGCACTAAGCACTGATAGTTATTTATCTCTGTTTAACACTATGCAGGGTAGAGGACTAATTCTTTCAATTCATGAAATGCATATCTCTTGCTTACTTCCACCATTTTGCTTAAAACATACATTTAAGGGCTAGATAATGTTGTAATAATGCTAATACCAAAAGCTGGTCAACCTTCTTTTACAGCAAACCCACTGTCCATTGGCTGATATGAGGAAATGGAAATGCAAAAGCATCTTGTAAATCAGTTAGGAAGAAGTTGTGATTCATACCAGAGCATGCTATTCTGATAAAATTCAACATTTCATGCCAGTTTTTGATTAATTACTGTCCAATACATGAAAAGATTTATTTCATAACTGACCTTGGCTTGAAACAAATAATTTTTTCCGCCTTTTCCTGCTCCCCATTCTGATACCATAGCACTTGGGGTTGATGTATTCTCACTGTTTTTTCACTACCTTCAGCTTTCTGATTATTTCTTATTAGCATAGAAACAAACAGAATCACAGAATTACCTAAACTGGAAAAGACCTGTAAGATCATTGAGTTCAATCATTGACCTAAACCTGACAACTCCTTGACTAAATCACATTCCTAAGCACTGCATCTACATGACTCTTAAATACAGCCAGGGATGGGGACTCTGCCACTGTCCTGGACAAGCCATTCCAATGTCTGATAACTCTTTCAGTAAAGAACTTCTTCTTAATATCCAATCTTAGCATCACTCGGTGCACCTTGAAGCCATTTCCTCTTCTCCTATGATCTTATGGTTGAACAGATGGACCTCTAACTGTCTACAGCTTTCTTTCAGGTAGTCATAGAGAGCGAAAAAGTCTTATTCTCTTTTTCTCTAGGCTAAACAGCCCCCATTCTTACAGAAGGTGCACTCCAGGCCCTTCACCATCTTTTTGGCCCTTCTCTGGACTCAACCCAGTATATCAGTATTGCTCTTGTAGTGGAAGGACCAAGTACAGTTCAAACTGAACGCAGTACTTGAGATGAGACCTCACCAGTGCTAGCCAAGTACAGGGGTAAAAATAATTTCCCTGGTCCTTCTGACCACACTATTCCTGATATCGGCCAGGATTCCTTCTTGGCCACCTGGGTACACTACTGGATCATGTTCAAATGGCTATCAATCAACATTCTAAGCTTTCTAGCCACTCTTCCCCAAGCCTGGAGTGCTTCTGTGGGTTGTTGTGAACAAAGGGCAGAACCCAGCATTTGGCCATATTGAAACTCATATGGTAGGTCTTAGCCCATCAATCTAGTCTGTCTAGATTCCTCTGCAGGGCCTTCCTGCCCTCAAGCAGATCAGCATCTACCCAGCTTGGTGTTGTCTGCAAACCTAGTATGGGGAGAACATATGGCTCCATGGCAACAGATTGCCATTTCCATTATCGTTTTATTTTTTTTTTCCTCTCCCATGTAATTGTTACCCATACAGCCTTGAGAAACAACAGTGCTGTTTGCAGACTTTAACAAGACTGAAACAAAGCCCACGAGGTTCTATTTGGATGGCTAACATCACAGTTATGAAGGATTCAGTTTTTGTTTGCTTCAGTGAAAATTCAGTCATGCAGACAGAGAAAGCCGTCCCAAAGAATTATTTATCTCTGCAATCTGGCCTACTCAGGCTTTACAATAACTCATGAACCTTCTGAGCACATGAGTTTCTCCAGCTGATAGACCTATGACCACAGGTAGCCATATTCCAATCTTCTAACTCTCAGCAGTGCTCAGTTTTAGCTTCTTTTATTATTCTTTGCCAGATCTATGAAAAGTCATTAGAACAAAACAAATTAAACTTTACCATTTCTGATGAAACAGTCCAATAGCTCAACAGCCTACATTAACTGTTGACTTCCATTCACTAAATTCCAAAAGAACAAAGTTCATCATGCAACCTTAATTCACTCAGCCAAGCTTTTGTGTAAAGAAATATACAAAAACATTTGAAGGGTCAATAACATAATTTAAGTATGTAAGTCCAAACAAATTTCTATAGTGAGCATGCATGGTTAGTAGCATCTGGACCTTCACCTAAGAAATTGTTCTCTTTTTTGAATATGATATGTTCAGAGTACAGTGGCACTGGACACAAACCACAAAAGTGAGAAATCTTGCATTCCTTCACCTGAATAATTCTCAGCTTTGTATAGTAGCTCTCAACATTTCAGCACATTCTTACCCAACTGGTGTGGTCAAACACGAGTCTGTACACACACATGACTATGAACATTTTGGACCCCTTACTGGAAAAATCCCTGTCTATATAGCTAGTTGTAGAAACAGAGGAGCAAACTTAAAGCAGTAGGCAGCCATATCTATACATAAATGCAAGGACTGTCAAATTCTGTACATTCAGATGGAAACAAGAAAGATTATATCCATTCCACTGGCTAATCGTGCTTGCATCATCCAAGAGATATCCAGATAGATAATAGGGAAAGATATTGCCAAAGAGCTTAGAAAGAATGGACTATTATATTTGACTATTTTCCATGCACAAATTAGCATGGCAAAAGAAAGAAATCCTGCAGAAAAACACGTGTTCTTAGATACTTCTGTAAGTGCTATGACAGCAACAAAGAGAGAAAACCCCAAACAAACAAAAACTCAAAAAAACCCCAAACCTGCTGAAAAGATGCAAACAACAAATGCAAATGGGACATGAAGTGTCACTTCTGACATGAAGTGATTTTACTTCGAGTTCAGATGAATACTTGGCTGGTTATAGTTTTGGTCACATTTCCCTTGAGTTAGACAATTACAGTTTCCTTACATTAAGCTTTTATTTTTAAACCAGGGAAATCTTTGCAACAGAAGGCCTGTTTTTTAAATAATTTCTGTTAAATGAAGCATACTAATATTTCTTTAGCATGCAAAATTTCACAGAGCAGAGTAAAATTCTCCAAATACTTGGTGTTACTCTGGAAAGAGAAACTGTCTATGCAAGTTGCTTTCAGTCTGACACTGTTTTCAACACAGGAATCTAGTGTTGTGGTTCAGGTTCCCCAAAACCCATGAAAGTAGTTAACTCCCATTTATGCCAAGGAAACAGTGTGTCTGAGCATGGAGCAATAACTTTTGACTTTACTAAATCACCACTCAAACAAAAATTAATTCAATTTTTTTCTAAAGATTAGGAGCCCTGATGGAGTGAGCTATGTTCAGGGCAGCCTGCTCTGAAGTAGGCTGTATCTGTGCCTATGATTAGCCTGTATCTAGGGCTAAACTACCACAGTTGCTTTATCATTCAATAACCCCTCCCCAGTAGAAAAAGGAAATAAGGAAAAGGAGAAAAGACCCCTGAGTTGAAACATAAATGGATTAAAAGAAGTTCACAACATTATACCTAGCTCAACAAATATACAGCAGTCTCTATCAAAGGGAAGCAGCCCTCAGAGTAGGAATAGAGAGTGAAGAAATCCAAAGAGAAGGCACTCAGCTCACCCTCATCTTCCATTATAATGAGCCTGATGATTATGTTATGGGATACACAGCTGCCCTGGCTGACTCAAAACTGCTAACAGACTGCAGACCATGGCTGTTCCAGCAAAACCAGGATAATTTGCTGCCTGATGAGAGGAATGGGAAGAATTACTACTGATACTGCCTGTGAGGTTGTCCAGTCCCAGTGTATGGGCTGTGCAACGTGTCTGGGCTGTGCAACCTCCTTACTGAGGATGCTGAGCAAAGACTTCAGGTGATATTTTGCTCTGCAATGTCTTACTGAAAACACAAGAATATATGATAGTTTATTAAGATTATTCCTTTGCTGTTTGTGTAACTCAGTAATGGCAACTCAGTAAGGGCTTTCAGAGAGGTTAACTAGATGACCTTTGGAGGTCCCTTCCAACCCAGAAATTCTATGATTCTATACAAGACAGAACCAATAAACCCAAATGCTGATTGTCATAATTTTCAAACTCATTCCACGTACTTAACTAAAGGCGGAACCTATGTTGCTAATAGCCTGATCCAATGCCTTTTTTTTCCCCTTCAGAAACACCCATGAGCTTTCTACCATGCCCTGTGTGAACTCATGATGCAGTAAACTATGCTAGTAACATGCATGCCAAGGTACCCTGTCTCTAAGGTGTAAGTGAAATTCATATATATTTCCTTAATCTCCTGTTGAAAGCAAGTGAGAGATTTTTGTGAGTATGGAGGGAGCAAAAGAATGGCCTGATTCAAACAAACAAACAAGCAAAAACAAGTTAAGCTTGCTTCAAATCACTACTTTTAAGGCACAAAGAGATTTGGTAGGAGGTAAGGGGGAAATCTCTTGAGGCAGGGTAAGTCATACAAATACAAACTTGTATAGCATTGAACATAATGTGTAATAGTTGGCAGCAAAATGCAGTATTTATTTTCATGAAGTAGAGACTGAGAATTCATGAGCAGCAGAGTAAAGCACAAATGTTATGAGTATGAGCCTAACATGGGGCTAAATTCAAGAGTCCTTACACAGTCTTCTTCAGTCATATGTTGTAGATCTTCCCTAAAGTAGCACTGTAGGACTAGCTTATAATATATTATCGTCACAGGTTCTAAATTTCTCATTTTCATAAATAAAAGAGAATTTATGCTGACTTTATGGAATTTTGTTTAATTCAGTAGTTTAAAAGGAAAATAGACCTTTAAAAAAAATAAGACTGTCAGATAAGTTCACAGAGCATTCTTAAATAAGAATGCTAGTGATTAGTACTTAGTGATTCTGTATTCAAACGACGTTGGGTTTTTTTGTTGTAGGTTTTTTTTTTTTTTAAGATAAATTTAATAAGTATTCTGAATAGGATTATCCTACTATTTGAATCTCCAGGCAGCTACTAAAAAAAGTGTTAAGGTTAGTTTACAATGTTTACCATAGATTATTTTACACTGATAAATAAGAAGATGCAAGCTGCTATGAAGCTGATATGTTTCTTTCAGGTTCTTTGATATTTGAATGAGAAATCTTTTGGACTAGTTTTTGAAAAACACAACATATATGTATGTCAAGATGACTATGGCATCAAAAATCTATGCACATTAATATTCTTACTGCAGATTTTGTGATAGCAAATGTACAATTTACATGTAAAAAATTAAATATGAGTAAAAATGGAATATTTAGTCTCAACAAAACAGCAGAACTACCGTGCTTAACTGCAAAACATCCTATCAGGATAATCAGGGGAGGCATGTGAGAAGAATGCCCAGTAACTATCAGCTTTACAACCCTGAAGTAGACCAGATATGAGATAATATGTCTTCCAAAAGATGAAATAAACTTGTCTCTTTAATAAGTTACAACAGTAATGAGAACTCCTTAAGCAGAGTGCAGGAAAAAAAATAGCTTCAAGAAAGAAGAAAATTCCAGGAACATTACAGCACAATATACTTAGATTTAAAGAGAGGTGAAACAGCTCTCTATGAGTTAAATCACCATTCACAGGTCATTGCTCTCCAAGTTTATAAAATTGATGCCAACATCAACTTCTTGGTTCTACCTGCAGCAATCAAAGCTTTAAGTCTGAAATACTTTAGCAAACAGAAGATTTACAACATTTACATATTTAGAAGACATATGAAAGCCAAAACAGAAAAGAGAGAAACTCTGTCTGCAGTCTTAAAGATTAGAATATACCCACACGCAAATATCTAAACACAGCTACAATATCAGCTACATTGATACATAGTTGCAGGGAGGAAATGGCATTTACCAGAACGAGGGAAGAAAGAAGCAGGATACGAGCAGTTGTCCAGCGATAGCCCTCCATGGACACGGCCCTGACAGACCTGGGGTCAGACACTGCACAGCCTGAGAAGCACTCGGCTGCTTGCTGTCTCATCTAGCGCCGGTGCGAATCTTCAGCCCTGCTTCTCCGCCTCCGCCAACCCTGCTCAAGTTTCCTGACCCAGGCGTGGGTGGGTGGATGGACTGGGTGAGCTGCGGGGAAGCACTCCCGAGCCAGCGAGCAGCCAATCCCCCTCCTGATAGTCAGACGTGCGCACAACAAAGCCAAGGAGTTTATGGAAAATGTAACAGAGAAAGACAGAAGGGAAGGAGGGGGAAAAAAAAAAAAAAAGAGAGAGAGGGAGGAGGAGGTGGAAGAGGAGAAGAAGGAGGAGAGAGGCAGAATGGCTCTGCTGAAGGGGATGTTCTGCCTTCAGCTAGCTGTCCTCCAGAAGCTCTGCTCCACCAATCACCGTGAGCTGTTCACGCTTATTGCCAGGTCAGTAGCTCTTCTTCTGAGGATACATTGTTCCAGACAGGAGAGAAACTTAATCTGTGTCAATATGTAACGTAAACCATAAAAAGCATCAATTGGAAAATGCCAAAATCCATCAGGGAGACTACAACTTCTGCTAAAGCTTGTTTGTTACAGAAAAATGCTCTCTGAAACTCTTTTATTACACAATTTGTTCAGCAATGAAGGAGTCTGACTCTGTTCCCAAGTTGTAAAGCAGGACTGTTTCTGACAGAAGTGACAGTCTTTCTGCCACTTTTATTTTGCAGGAAAGATTTTAAAACTACCCTATTCTGCATCAAAGGGAAAGTGCATCTATGGGACAAAGAATTTTTGTACAGAAAAGCAAAGATCCACACACCACAGCAAAACCAGTAAATTTTCCTTTTAAGTATTAGACAGCCAGGAGTTTCAATCACTGCTTCTTTCTCTTCAGGATTCATCCAGTTTGCCTGTATATGCCCCTGCATTGCCTGAAGTCTCTAGCTCTACCATTTTTTCTTTTTTTTTTTCTTCTTTTCCTTACTTTGTTTCCTTTATTTTCTGATGCAGAAATTGTAAACTAAATCCAAGAACTCTTTCTCAGTGCTGTAGGCATGGGGCTGTGCTGGATGTCTCATGCAGTCATAACATTATGGTTCTGCATGGCATTCTATGTCCAGAAGGGCATGTAAGAAAGCCTTGTCTTTCTTAAGCTCTTGGCTGTGGTACCTTAGTAAGCTCAGACAATAAATGAAAAAAGACAAAAAAAGTAAGGTACATGCATGTTAAAGGTGGAGAACAGTATTAATGAGCCTAAATATTAAAGCAGAGGAAAGGGAAACTGCCAAGAGCACCAGGTATAGGGACAGAAAGGAAAAAGGAGCAAGTGTAGACCACACATTACTTAAGTGAACTGTGCAGCAGTAGAAGTGAAGAGCAGCCTGAAGGAAAAACTGGATGAGCAGATGGAGAGTGACACAGAGTTTGCAAAAGAGAAGAAACTGAGGGGGGTAGGGAAGGAAAGAAGAGTTACAGATATTGAAAAGGAGGGAAGAAGAGGATCTGGCTTACTATAACAGGAATATAAATGCTGAAGACATGTGAAAGCCAAAATAGAAAAGTATAGAGACACTGCCTCTGTAGGACTGAGGTGAAGAAGCCAATGTGTGACTGGAGCTGAAGTAAAGAATAGCTATGTCAATGAGAAAAGGAAAGTCAGATAAAGTATACCTACCATAGTGAATCTAACTAGCAATCCAGTAACACCAGATGAGCAGAGGGCTGAGGTACTCAACGACTTTTTTGCTTCAATGTTCATTGGCAAACTCTCCTCCAACACCTCTTGAGTAGATGGGCCACACTATAGGGACCAGAGAAGCAAAGTCCCTCCCACTGTAAGACAAGATCTGGTTTGTGATCACCTGAGGAACCTGAACATGCATTTCTATGAGACCTGATGAGATGCATCCCAGAGTCCCAGAGACCTGAGGGAACTGGCTCATGTAGTTTCCAAGCCACTCTTCATGATATTTGAAACATCATGGCAGTCAGGTGAAGTCCCTTGTGTCTTGAAAAAGGGAAACATTATGCTCAGTTTTAAAAAAGGGTAGAAAGAAGTACCATGGGACCTACTGATCTGTCAACCTCCCATCTGGGCCTGGAAATATCATGGAAATGATTCTCCCAGAAGTTATGCTAAGGCACA